>NC_041390.1:148398039-148449041 GCF_002162155.2 Triticum dicoccoides
CTACAAGCCGCCGCCGCCGCTCCCGCGCCTCGCTTCGCCGCCTCGCCTCGCCGCCACCTCGCCGCCTCGCCCCGCCGCAGCTCCCGCGTCTCGCCGGACCAGACGAGGTAGCCGTTCACCGCCGTTTTTTTAAAGAAATAGTTTTGGTTTTTTTTTTGAAAAATCTAGTTCATTTTTTTGATCGGTTCGCCGGTTTTTCCCGGTTCTTCTCTTTAGTGGACGTTCGTCCGTACGTTCGTTTTAACGAACGGTTTTCGCTCGTTAGTTACAGACAACGAACGCTCGTTCGTTAGCCTGTTCGTCAGCTTTCTTTTATCGGATTTTTCGGCGATTATTTCTGATCGCGATTTCTGATCTGATTTCCGTTTCACTTTATCTTTTCGCTCGTTTATCGGAATCAGGCGATTCAAGCGCCTAGATCTTCGTCTCAAGACCCTCTTTCTGTTTAATCAACTTAAACAAGATTTTGCTACTATAAAATTTGACCTTAGTCCAGATTAGTAAATGGATCTTGTTTCTTTCGCCGTTTGAGTTTCGTTGCTCCGTTTGATTTGATTCTTTTTGCAAACCGGAGTTCTTAAGTTGAACTTTCTGGTAGATCTTCTTATTTGAGATTTACCCATGCTTCTTTGCTTGATTGATTATGTATGCTATTGTTTGTTTGCGATAGAATTCCCGGAGTGCGAAGCGTGTCATTTGGAGTCCCTAGGTTTCGCGGATCATCAGCAAGGCAAGTAACACTTTGATCATATCCCTTTATCACCCTGTTTTTATGCATTAGTTCCAATCCTCAAACATTGCATGATTAGGATGCCATTAACATGTGGGTTGGGAAGTAGTTGATGAGGTAGAACCTATTGCCCTTCTATATTCAAACCTTGGGATTTACTTATACGAATTGCTTATATTGCTATGCTATGCTTGTAGACGTGGTTTGGGTGAGTGAAATCCATGACATATGTGAGATTGTTAATTAATGGTTTAACTTAAGGTGGCAACTTGAATACACATCTGGGTGGATTGAGGCACCTGGAGAACCCAGTGTTGCCTGTATGTTTGGAAATCCCAGGGTTCCGTGTGATTTTCCTATGGACCGCCACGCAGGCTCAAAGGGAACTGCGATGATTCATGCTAGAAACTTCCGTGTGCAGCCACAAGCTATTATGGGCTATATAACATAGTTGAGTAAGTTACGTGAAGCTCTTGAAGAGGTGGATCAGCAGGTAGTGGGTTGTTGGTTTGGTATGGTCTGCCCGAAGTAGAGAGCTAATGTTCCTGAAAGACTGTGTCTCGGTCATCCGTTTCTCAAACACCATGTAGTGCGAGAAATCCAACGGAGGCGATCGAGTCTTGTGGGGAAAAGTGGGCAAACCTCTGAAGAGTGTACAAACTAATCATGGTTAGTCGTGTCCCCGGTTATGGACACCTTGAGTATCTAGTACTTGGAGTATCTTAAGTATCTCATCACTTTTTAACTTAATATTGTTGGGTTGATAATTACTTTAATCGGGATTGAGTTGGAGGAACCTTCTCAATGATGTTTCAACTACCATGATAGTTAAATTAAAATCTATTCATTTGTTGTGGGAAAAAAATGGCTTTTCGCAAAAAAACTATAACCGTAGAGCTTTCCACCAGCCAAGCATGCATGTAGTGATAGCATTATTTTGTTCTTGCTCTACTGTGTTACTTTGCCAGCATATTCCATGTGCTGACCCGTTTTCGGGCTGCAACGTATTATGTTGCAGACTTTTCAGACAAGGAGTAAGGTTCGTTAGGTCGTTGCCGTGCAGCTCAACTATGCCGTTGGAGTTGGTGGGCTCACTTTATCTTCCAAGCCTTCCGATGTTATCATATTAGATGGCCTTAAGCCATATTTATTGTAATAAGTTCTCTTTGGAGACATTCGATGTAATAAGTGTGTGATTGCTACTCTGTTATAAATCCTCGAGTACTGTGTGTGTCAGCATTACCGATCCAGGGATGACACTGAAGCACAGAGACTTGACCGTTTGAGGTCGGGTCGCTACAGTAATATTAAAAAGAAAACCCAAAAAGATTTCCTTGTTCTTCTTTTTCTTGTCGGGAGCTTTCCTGTGTAAATAGTTTTTCTCGTTTTTGCTTTTCCCTTTTTATGCTTGTTCAAGAAAACCAAAAACTCCAAAAATATTTCAGTGTGTTACTCTGAATTTCTTTTCTTTTTATTTGATTCGTACCGAGGATAAGACCATGATGAAAATGTTGAGTGGCTCTCATATGAATAATTGTTGATCTAATAAAGACCCCATTTTACCTTGTCTTCTCCTGTTGAATAAAATGTTTGCAGATTCCATCTTAGTACATGTCACTGTTGCACTATTATTATTTCCATATCATTTGGTCGTGCAAGTGAAAGGCAATAATGACGATATTCGATGAACTGGCCATGGCAGAGAGAAACCGATATGAACTCGACTTGTTATGTTTGTGTAAATATGTTTAACCTAGTATCCAGGATTCAGCCCATTATGATTAAACATGTTTGCAATGACAATTAGAGATTATAGTTTCTCATAACATGCATAAGTAGCTGGGAGTGGATAATGATTTATCTTGGATATCTGTCACATCCCTAGCTTCTGGTGCTGCCTAGTGTTTGCATCATGTTTAAATTCTTGAAACTTGAACTGAGGGAATTTTGGAAGCCTCAAAAACTTAAATAAAAGAGGGGCAAAGAACCCTGGAAAATGCATTCAATGTTCTCAAAATGGCCTTAAGTAATGTTGGTTATATTTTGGCAAGGGTTTTGCACCAAACCAAAAATAATGAACATTTTTGAGGAATATTTTGAGCACTGAATTTAAATCATTACTTTATTTGCATTTGGAACTATATTCATAACTTGTATAGAATATATTTCCAAATACCCTGAAACATTTTATGTGCTTTTGGAAAAGTCCATTAAGCAGCATAAATATTTTCAGAGGAGTTTTTGGCATTGTTTGAATTATTTTTAAATTCAAAACAGTGGCAAAACAGATTAAATAAAAGAAAACAGAACTGAAATAGAAATAAGAGAAAGAGAGAGAAGGAAGTTACCCGGCCTCACCCGTGCAGCCCACCAGAGCCGGCCCAGCTCCTGTGCTGGTCCAGCACTGTGCGGCCCAGCCCACCTCCTCCTCCCTGTCGCCTTCCTCCTCGCGCCAGTAGGCAGAGGAGGGACTCGGCGCACGCGCCCGAGCTCGCCACGCCACCACCCTGCTCGTCTGCTTCGCCTGAGGCCACCACGACGCCTCGCGCCTTCTCCTCGTGCCCCCTCGCCCCTCTTCCTCCCTCGCTGCTCCCTCTCTCTTCCCCGAACACTCTCCCCCTCCTCTGTTCCCCTCACCGAACGTGCCCGCCGCCGCCGACGAGAACCACCGCGGCCATGGTCTCTCCCTCGTTCCCTTGAGCAGCCCAGAGGCTCCGCCTCGACCCCCTCTTCCCCTCCACCGAGCCACGAGGTCCCGGACGCGCTGCAACGCCGCCACCATCGCCGTTCCCCTCGTCGGCCACCGGAGATCGCCGCCGTCAATTCTCCGTCGCAGAAGCGTCCCCGAGCCCACTGAGCCACCCTGCTGCCTCCCTGTGAGCTTGCCGTCGTTTCCCCTCACCTCTCTCTCTCGCGCGCGCCCTGTAGCCGCCGCCCCACGAGCACCCGAAACCGCCGTCCGCCATGGCCGGTGAGCTCCGTGCTCCCGAGCTCCTCCGCCTGCGCTCGTTGCCTCCGGGTGTTCCTGGTGACCCCAGCATCCCGTAGAGCCCATCGGCCGCACCCGCCGTGCCGTGTAACGCCGAAACCGAGCACGCCCGAGCTCCGGCCGCCGCTGCCGAGCTCGAGGCCATCGTCTCCGGCCGCCCTAGCTGCTGCTGCTTGCTGAAACGGGCGCGGGTGAGCTCCAGCTCCCCGTAGCCGCTCTCCTCCGTCCATTTGGACGCCGGAGGAGCGAGCCCGCGCCCTCCGCCGCGCCTGTTGCCACCGGCGATGAACCGCCGGCGGGTTAGGCCCTGTTGACCAGGGGTTTGACCTCCCCTGGGTCGATGACAGGTGGGGCCAACCCCTGTTAATTAGTTTAGTTTTTCTATTTTTTTTTGCCACTGACTCACTGACCGGCGGGCCCGGCCCGGCTAATTAAACTAGGTTAGGTTTAAGTTATATTAGGATTAGTCATAGTCACTGACCAGTCGGCCCCACTGGTCAGGTTTGACCCTGACCGGCCCTGTTGACTTGCTGACGTCATGCCAACGTCATGCTGACGCAATAATTCCTTTCTAGAATTTAAATAAATCTTAAATGATTTAATAATTCCAGAATATATTCTAAACTTCTAAAAATCATAGAAATTCAACCGTAACTCCAAATTAAATAATTTATATATGAAAAATTATCAGAAAAATTCAAGGAATCCATCTGTACCATTTTCATGCATGTCAGAACAACTTATAGCTGCTGTTTAGCACAAATCAATTAAAGGGCATTTAAATAATCACATATGGAGTTTGAATTTGAATCTTGTATTCAAACCAACTTCATTTAATCTATTGCTAGTTGCATTAGCTCATAACACATTCATTTTGCCATGTCATGATCATGCATCATATTGTGCATTGCATTGATTGTGTTCCCTTCTATGTTGCCGGTAATTGTCCCCTCTCGATAGACGTGATACCGATGATGTGATCGTTGACACTGATGAAGACTCAATGCTATCTTCAGAAGTGCCAGGCAAGCAAAACCCCCTTGTTCATTCCGATACAATCCTACTCTCTCGCTCCTGCTCTCTTTTACTGCATTAGGACAACACCGATTCATCTGTTACTTGCTGCGGTAGCTGAACCCCTTTATCCTTTGCATGACCTGTCATTGCCACAGTAAATAGATGAAACCCACTAGCATGAGTAGGAGTTGTTTGAGCCCTGATGTGCCTACTCATTCATGCTTGTTTGTCATGCCTGCTACTGCTTAGAGTTGAGTCAGGTCTGATTCATCGGGGATGAATCAGAGGTGTGTGAACATGTCCTACTATGTGTGAGCTAAGTGTGTGAACACGATTTGGTAAAAGGTGTCGGTGAGAGGCCATGTAGGAGTACATGGTGGGTTGTCTCATTGAAGCCGTCCTTAGGAACTGAGTTCTATGTTTGTGATCCATGATTCAGCTACTACCATACATTGGGCCCTGAAATATGACCCCGCTCGACTTCTTATTCACCCTAGTCCTCTTTCCAGGAGTTGCAAGTAGTTTCTGGTGTTTGTAGTATGCTGGAGGCCGTGGACAGCGCTGACCGTAGGGGTGGGCTGTGATGCGGTAGGCACGTGGCCGGGTAAACCGGGCACCCGTTTGGTGTCACGGAACCCTGTTCACATCGTTTGGGGCTGTGAGCGAAACTCCGGCCGGATCTCCTCATGGATGGAACCCGAATAGGCGATAAACCTGGACTAGAGACTTGAGTGTTTAGGTAGGTCGTGGTCTACACCCACGTCGGCTTTCGCTTGAAGTCTGCCGAGCACATGTCGTGTGCAGACGCTAAGTGGTGGAAACATGTATGAAGAAGTACACCCCTGCAGGGTTAACATCATCTATTCGAATAGCCGTGTCCACGGAAAAGGACTTCTGGGTTGCCTATATCAGTTCATAGACAAGTGAAAGTGGATACTCTAAAATACGCAAGATAAGCGTGAGTACTATGGATGGCGTTCTCGTAGGGAGACGGGAGCGGATCCATAGTGGTGTATTGATATGGTGAATATGTGGACTCGTGTGCGCCACCTCAAAAGAGTTACTTGAAGTCGTAGTTCAGGATAGCCACCGAGTCAAAGCTGGCTTGCTGCAGTTAAACTCCACCATCCCCTTGTTGAAAATGATGCATATGTAGTTAGTTCTGATGTAAGTCTTGCTGGGTACATTTGTACTCACGTTTGCCTATTTTATGTTTTTGCAGAGAGACTTCAGTCTCACTAGTAGTTCCACGTGGACTTCGACGTTTAGCTTGTTACCTCAGCTACGATCTTGTGCCCTCGGCAGGATCTGGTAGATAGTCAGGCTTCTCAGCCTTTTTCAGTTATAGATGTCTGTACCCAGACATGATAGCTTCCGCTTGTGCTTTGACTTGTATGCTCTGATTGTTGGGTCATGAGACCCATGTTTGTAATATCTCGCTCCTCGGAGCCTATTGAATAAATTACTTGAGTCGTAGAGTCATGTTGTGATGCCATGTTGTGTTTGCACATATCGAGCATATTGTGTGTATATTATTGAAATGCTTGGTATGTGTGGGATCTGACTATCTAGTTGTTTATCTTTAGTAGCCTCTCTTATCGGGAAATGTCTCCTAGTGTTTCCACCGAGCCATGGTAGCTTGCTACTGCTCCGGAACACTTAGGCTGGCCGGCATGTGTCCTTCTTCGTTCCTGTGTCTGTCCCTTCGGGGAAATGTCACGCGATGAATACCGGAGTCCTGTTAGCCCGCTACAGCCCGGTTCACCGGAGTCCTGCTAGCCCAGTGCTACAGCCTGGATTCACTCGCTGATGACCGACACGTTCGATGTTGGGTCATGGATGCCTGTCCCTGTAAGTTTGTGCCACTTTGGGTTTACGACTAGCCATGTCAGCCCGGGCTCCTTATCATATGGATGCTAGCGACACTGTCATATACATGTGCCAAAAGGCGCAAACGGTCCCGGGCAAAGGTAATGCGACACCCGTGGGAATACCGTGCGTGAGGCCGCAAAGTGATATGAGGTGTTACATGCTAGATCGATGTGGCATTGAGTCGGGGTCCTGACAGCGTTGGTATCAGAGCTTGACTGACTGTAGGATTACCAAGCCAAACTGATCGAAGTTGAGTCTAGAAATTCTTTAGTTATATAAGGGAATTGATTGTGGGATGGAACGTAAGGCTCTTTTTACTCCTTATACTTTATGCCCTTCTGATCTGAGTCATCTTATTTTTCCTACGGGGATTAAGAACTAGGCTATCTCTTCTTTCTATCAGGATCACGTGTTACTAATCATTGGACTTATAAGATTGTTGGATTTAAGTATCAGTTCAGTTCCTACTACTTCCGTATGATAATTGTTGATCTCGGAACCTTGATATTGTGCTTCTGAGTGGTTATGCCACCATTTTTGTGAATGTCTCAAATCTTTTCTGAGCATTTACAGCCGTTATGCTGTCCGAGTCATCCCAGGTTTCTAAGTAGTCTGATGCATTTGCAAATCCTTTCTTCCCGTTTCAATGTTCCCATGGGCCAGATTAACCACACTAATCAGTGAGTTGAGGTACTCCGTTACCTTGACATATATGTTGGAATTATTATTATGACCCTAAGTGCTTAGGGGATCATCTAGTGGTCTAGCCATGATTTGTGTTCCCAGTGTGATGATTCTGGCCTTTATTCTCGGAAGCATCCCGTGATGCTACTTAGTAGTAGGTATTCTACTCCTGGGTTCTGAACCCGAGATTCACTCTACCTACTTCATGTTGATAGTAATTGCTAGTGCCTTTAGGATATTAGTAACCTTTGCGATAGTCCTTGAAGTCCGTGGTATCTTCTTCTTCCAAATACCATGAACTACTTATGGCAGATGTTTATTGGATCAAAAAAAATCACAATTAGAGTACTCTTGAGGAGTTCTCCATTCATAAATCGTGACTCTGCCAGTTCTACCTTTCTGCATGGGTTATCCGGAAGAAATATGTTGAACTTGGTTCGACATACTAATCTATGCATCCACAACTCAGAAAAATTATATGTTCCTTTGAGATGTTCTCTTTAGTTGCATTCTGACCCTCGTCTATCAATTGATAGTCAAGAGTATGTGTGCGTTCGTTTATCGATGCCTATTACTCTTGTGGTCCGTCAAGCCATTCTATCGCGGAATGACTAGGAGAAACAAACTCCAGTACCTCTTCCATATCTAGGATTGGGTCAAAACAATTGTACTCCGCAGATCAAAATGCCAATCCAGCTTTTGCTCTGTTCTACCTTGGAGTATTACCATCTTTTATATCGGGATTGTTATAGGAATTGCACACCATCCTATGAACTCTTGGTACAGTGATACTTTTGCCATCATTGTTCATTCCTCGGTTCCTGTGTTATTGTAACCGGAATGCCGACAAATGAATCATGGCGTGTGAAATCAATACTGCTAGCAACTCTGTTGCTTGGTAGTAAATGGACGATAATTTCATCCTTAGCATGTTGGTTATTGAATCATCATCCTAAGGTTGATCTTGCTACCTAGTCCCTATTTCCGATGCACTCCTCGATCAATGAGTTAGGATTGTGTCAAGTCCTCACTCATTTGATCATATCATCTTGCCCTGAAAAGCAAGATTGTTCTCGATCTTAGTAACATATCGGTGGTTCGTGATTTTCCGAATATCTTCTCGGAAGTATTACCAGGTTGTCACCTGACTGCTATGTTGAGCTCGTGATCAAGTCGGGTTCTTGTGAACCACCCTTTCTCCAAGAATCTGTGATGGATATCCCGGAGCTAGTTGGTTAAGCTAGACAACAACTTGGAGAGTTGGAAGATAAAAGCTTGTCTGACTTAGTTCATGTTAAGGGATATCTTTCTGTGTATGTGTGTGTGTTGAAGAAAGATGATATCTTCATTAATTGGTCCTTGTGATCAGTTGTTGGACCTATTGTCTTACCCCATCTATAATTTGAGTATGGGCTATCATCCAATCAGACCAGAACCAACGATATTCGTAATGTTGTCTTACTCGTGGTTGATCCCTCGAGCATACACCATTATATCTTTTGGGTCTGACCAATGCTAACACTTGTTCTCTTAACTATGGAATTCCTTTTAAAGGGAAACCCGGAAGAATTGTTGTTGATCCCATTGACAACATCCTTATCTCCTCCATGATTTTGTTGAACATTAAGCTAGTGTTGGAAACTTTTGAAAGCATTTCTTCATGCTAACTCATGAAGTATTTGTTTGATGAAAGGAGTGACTTCCTCTTATACACGTGCATTTGGTGAAAGTTGCCGCCGTGGATTTGAGAAAGTTAGTTTTGCTTCCTCTGGAATCATCCCAAGTCAGTCATGCATACGTGCGAAGTATTCTGTGGTCTGGAGACTTGCAACCTTCATTCCATATGTGTTCCGAGCACACCAAGCCACTGATTGAGTTGTTCAAAGATAAAGGAGTCTGTCCAAGGTGAACTCTTTGGACTTCCACGCGTGGAGACTTCGATGTCATTAATGATGGTTCCCCACCTGAACTCGGTAGTGTTTTATTATAAGACTACCACGTGGTCATGTTTGTCTAGGACAGCGTGTTCACATGTTTGTAGCAGAACCAGCTCATGTTTTGGAGCTTACTATCGTAGTTCATTCCCCGAGAATCTCGCAGCGTTGTCTCGTCGAATTGTGTTGCAAACTTTCATTTTTCTTCCTAGACTCGATTTGTCTGGAATATCCTGACACCAACCAGATCTGAATCTCAGGCAGATATGATGGTTGGAATATTTCCCAAGAATTATAATATCGGTCCCTCGAAAACCGGTAAAGTGGATGTCGTGGCCAACACACCCAGCCGGAAGACCTGTTATTATAATATCTTGATTGAGGAAGTTGGCCACCTCCCCATAAGGATTTCGTAGAATTTACCTCCGTAACTGTTCCTTATGGATTCTATTGCTCCCGAAGTCCGACCTTTTACTTGATGTCTAGTTACCAAACCATTTCAATGATTGGATTACACTAGCACATCAAGGAGAACATTAGAAGCGGAGTGCTAAATGTCTCTCGGTCGATCATCCAGATTTTGTTTCCTTGGCCTCGCTAGGATGAAATCTGAGTTGATGTTATCTTCCTATGCATCTGCATCGTCCATCGTTGTTCATCATGGTGGTATGTGGTGTTGCCAGGATCCTTGACACGGATGTTGGTAAAACCTTGATGAATATGGAAATGCTCAAGTTCTTGAGAGCACGCACAAGCGCTAGGTGTTATCATCGGTACTAACTGGGTTTGCTCTCAGTTTCCTCGGCAATGCTATGACCTTTTCAAACAGTGAATTCACCCTCTATTGTTGGGTTCTTCCCCAGTTACCAGAATCATTCCTAGCATTTGCATTTTGTCCCCAGCTTGCACCGCCAATGTGCCATTCTACCATGGGTCTCTTCCATTTCTGGTGATAAGCAAATTCATCCATTACGTTGTCCTCAACAAGGTAATCCACATCATCCAAGTTTGAGTATGCCATTCTACCGAACCCCTCTAAATGATCGATTATGATTTGCCTTAAGCTGGTATAAAGAGTTTCAATGATCTCTGAATCAAAGGTAATTCTTTTTGCCACTTAAGGGGAGATGTCTACGAGTCACGGTTCCGAAGGTGTCTCGTTGAGGTATCATGGCAACTCAACTCCTCGCTACGTTGACAACCGTTCACCACCCTCTTAGGTGTGGCATTGTTGTCTACCTAGTGAAACCTTGTCATCTGCTTCACTCCATTCCTATGGGTGTGTGCTTCGTCTCTCAGCTCAAGAGATGTTGCTATGTCTCATTCCGAGAGTTAATCCTGAGTTGTTCGACCCTCGAGAGGAACGACTCTTTTAGGGTTTTTCCTTTCCTCTCGTGGTCATGTTAGCTGGAGTTCTCAGAGCAAGACTTCGAGACAATGATGGTGAACGAATCAACGTTCATTTGAAGTGCAACCTGGATCGTGAAGATTGTGCTAGTTTGTGTTTCCCCTTCATCTTACCCTACGCTTGAATCTCGAGACGAGATTCTTGTTTAGTGGGGGTGAGTTGTCACATCCCTAGCTTCTGGTGCTGCCTAGTGTTTGCATCATGTTTAAATTCTTGAAACTTGAACTGAGGGAATTTTGGAAGCCTCAAAAACTTAAATAAAAGAGGGGCAAAGAACCCTGGAAAATGCATTCAATGTTTTCAAAATGGCCTTAAGTAATGTTGGTTATATTTTGGCAAGGGTTTTGCACCAAACCAAAAATAATGAACATTTTTGAGGAATATTTTGAGCACTGAATTTAAATCATTACTTTATTTGCATTTGGAACTATATTCATAACTTGTATAGAATATATTTCCAAATACCCTGAAACATTTTATGTGCTTTTGGAAAAGTCCATTAAGCAGCATAAATATTTTCAGAGGAGTTTTTGGCATTGTTTGAATTATTTTTAAATTCAAAACAGTGGCAAAACAGATTAAATAAAAGAAAACAGAACTGAAATAGAAATAAGAGAAAGAGAGAGAAGGAAGTTACCCGGCCTCACCCGTGCAGCCCACCAGAGCCGGCCCAGCTCCTGTGCTGGTCCAGCACTGTGCGGCCCAGCCCACCTCCTCCTCCCTGTCGCCTTCCTCCTCGCGCCAGTAGGCAGAGGAGGGACTCGGCGCACGCGCCCGAGCTCGCCACGCCACCACCCTGCTCGTCTGCTTCGCCTGAGGCCACCACGACGCCTCGCGCCTTCTCCTCGTGCCCCCTCGCCCCTCTTCCTCCCTCGTTGCTCCCTCTCTCTTCCCCGAACACTCTCCCCCTCCTCTGTTCCCCTCACCGAACGTGCCCGCCGCCGCCGACGAGAACCACCGCGGCCATGGTCTCTCCCTCGTTCCCTTGAGCAGCCCAGAGGCTCCGCCTCGACCCCCTCTTCCCCTCCACCGAGCCACGAGGTCCCGGATGCGCTGCAACGCCGCCACCATCGCCGTTCCCCTCGTCGGCCACCGGAGATCGCCGCCGTCAATTCTCCGTCGCAGAAGCGTCCCCGAGCCCACTGAGCCACCCTGCTGCCTCCCTGTGAGCTTGCCGTCGTTTCCCCTCACCTCTCTCTCTCGCGCGCGCCCTGTAGCCGCCGCCCCACGAGCACCCGAAACCGCCGTCCGCCATGGCCGGTGAGCCCCGTGCTCCCGAGCTCCTCCGCCTGCGCTCGTTGCCTTCGGGTGTTCCTGGTGACCCCAGCATCCCGTAGAGCCCATCGGCCGCGCCCGCCGTGCCGTGTAACGCCGAAACCGAGCACGCCCGAGCTCCGGCCGCCACTACCGAGCTCGAGGCCATCGTCTCCGGCCGCCCTAGCTGCTGCTGCTTGCTGAAACGGGCGCAGGTGAGCTCCAGCTCCCCGTAGCCGCTCTCCTCCGTCCATTTGGACGCCGGAGGAGCGAGCCCGCGCCCTCCGTCGCGCCTGTTGCCACCGGCGACGAACCGCCGGCGGGTTAGGCCCTGTTGACCAGGGGTTTGACCTCCCCTGGGTCGATGACAGGTGGGGCTAGCCCCCTGTTAATTAGTTTAGTTTTTCTATTTTTTTTTTGCCACTGATTCACTGACCGGCGGGCCCGGCCCGGCTAATTAAACTAGGTTAGGTTTAAGTTATATTAGGATTAGTCATAGTCACTGACCAGTCGGCCCCACTGGTCAGGTTTGACCCTGACCGGCCCTGTTGACTTGCTGACGTCATGCCAACGTCATGCTGACGCAATAATTCCTTTCTAGAATTTAAATAAATCTTAAATGATTTAATAATTCCAGAATATATTCTAAACTTCTAAAAATCATAGAAATTCAACCGTAACTCCAAATTAAATAATTTATATATGAAAAATTATCAGAAAAATTCAAGGAATCCATCTGTACCATTTTCATGCATGTCAGAACAACTTATAGCTGCTGTTTAGCACAAATCAATTAAAGGGCATTTAAATAATCACATATGGAGTTTGAATTTGAATCTTGTATTCAAACCAACTTCATTTAATCTATTGCTAGTTGCATTAGCTCATAACACATTCATTTTGCCATGTCATGATCATGCATCATATTGTGCATTGCATTGATTGTGTTCCCTTCTATGTTGCCGGTAATTGTCCCCTCTCGATAGACGTGATACCGATGATGTGATCGTTGACACTGATGAAGACTCAATGCTATCTTCAGAAGTGCCAGGCAAGCAAAACCCCCTTGTTCATTCCGATACAATCCTACTCTCTCGCTCCTGCTCTCTTTTACTGCATTAGGACAACACCGATTCATCTGTTACTTGCTGCGGTAGCTGAACCCCTTTATCCTTTGCATGACCTGTCATTGCCACAGTAAATAGATGAAACCCACTAGCATGAGTAGGAGTTGTTTGAGCCCTGATGTGCCTACTCATTCATGCTTGTTTGTCATGCCTGCTACTGCTTAGAGTTGAGTCAGGTCTGATTCATCGGGGATGAATCAGAGGTGTGTGAACATGTCCTACTATGTGTGAGCTAAGTGTGTGAACACGATTTGGTAAAAGGTGTCGGTGAGAGGCCATGTAGGAGTACATGGTGGGTTGTCTCATTGAAGCCGTCCTTAGGAACTGAGTTCTATGTTTGTGATCCATGATTCAGCTACTACCATACATTGGGCCCTGAAATATGACCCCGCTCGACTTCTTATTCACCCTAGTCCTCTTTCCAGGAGTTGCAAGTAGTTTCTGGTGTTTGTAGTATGCTGGAGGCCGTGGACAGCGCTGACCGTAGGGGTGGGCTGTGATGCGGTAGGCACGTGGCCGGGTAAACCGGGCACCCGTTTGGTGTCACGGAACCCTGTTCACATCGTTTGGGGCTGTGAGCGAAACTCCGGCCGGATCTCCTCATGGATGGAACCCGAATAGGCGATAAACCTGGACTAGAGACTTGAGTGTTTAGGTAGGTCGTGGTCTACACCCACGTCGGCTTTCGCTTGAAGTCTGCCGAGCACATGTCGTGTGCAGACGCTAAGTGGTGGAAACATGTATGAAGAAGTACACCCCTGCAGGGTTAACATCATCTATTCGAATAGCCGTGTCCACGGTAAAGGACTTCTGGGTTGCTTATATCAGTTCATAGACAAGTGAAAGTGGATACTCTAAAATACGCAAGATAAGCGTGAGTGCTATGGATGGCGCTCTCGTAGGGAGACGGGAGCGGATCCATAGTGGTGTATTGATATTGGGAATATGTGGACTCGTGTGCGCCACCTCAAAAGAGTTACATTGCAGTCGTAGTTCAGGATAGCCACCGAGTCAAAGCTGGCTTGCTGCAGTTAAACCCCACCATCCCCTTTGTTGATAATGATGCATATGTAGTTAGTTCTGATGTAAGTCTTGCTGGGTACATTTGTACTCACGTTTGCCTATTTTATGTTTTTGCAGAGAGACTTCGGTCTCACTAGTAGTTTCGCGTGGACTTCGACGTTTAGCTTGTTACCTCAGCTATGATCTTGTGCCCCGGCAGGATCTGGTAGATAGTCAGGCTTCTCAGCCTTTTTCAGTTATAGATGTCTGTACCCAGACATGATAGCTTCCGCTTGTGCTTTGATTTGTATGCTCTGATTGTTGGGTCATGAGACCCATGTTTGTAATATCTCGCTCCTCGGAGCCTATTGAATAAATTACTTGAGTCGTAGAGTCATGTTGTGATGCCATGTTGTATTTGCACATATCGAGCATATTGTGTGTATGTTATTGAAATGCTTGGTATGTGTGGGATCTGACCATCTAGTTGTTTATCCTTAGTAGCCTCTCTTACCGGGAAATGTCTCCTAGTGTTTCCACTGAGCCATGGTAGCTTGCTACTGCTCCGGAACACTTAGGTTGGCCGGCATGTGTCCTTCTTCGTTCCTGTGTCTGTCCCTTCGGGGAAATGTCACGCGATGAATACCGGAGTCCTGTTAGCCCGCTACAGCCCGGTTCACCGGAGTCCTGCTAGCCCAGTGCTACAGCCTGGATTCACTCGCTGATGACCGACACGTTCGATGTTGGGTCATGGATGCCTGTCCCTGTAAGTTTGTGCCACTTTGGGTTTACGACTAGCCATGTCAGCCCGGGCTCCTTATCATATGGATGCTAGCGACACTGTCATATACGTGTGCCAAAAGGCGCAAACGGTCCCGGGCAAAGGTAATGCGACACCCGTGGGAATACCGTGCGTGAGGCCGCAAAGTGATATGAGGTGTTACATGCTAGATCGATGTGGCATTGAGTCGGGGTCCTGACAATATCAACATTGCGTTAAAATGAATGTGATGTAGTATGATGATATGGTATCCTCCTCTGAATGTTCGAGTGGCTTGACTTGGCACATGTTCATGCATGTAGTTGAATCAAAACCAACATAGCCTCTATGATATTTATGTTCATTGTGTTCATATCCTACTCATGCTAGTGTCCAATGTTACTTATGCATAATGCATGTTTATGATCATTTTTGCTCTCTAGTTGGTCGCTTCTCAATCTAATTGCTAGCCTTCACCTGTACTAAGTGGGAACTCTGCTTGTACATCAAAAACCTTGAACCCAAAGTTATTCAAATGAGTCCACCATACCTACCTATATGCGGTATTACCCTGCCGGCCTAAGTAAATTTGCATGCGCCACCTCTAAAAAACATCTAAATAAATATCCTTTTTGTGTGCCTGGATCGTTCATGGAACGACAGGAGGTGGTCGGTTATTCTCAGGTCGAGTGTTTATGCACTCGCCATCGCACGAGAAAAGGGCGGTAATAGGGATTCCCAGTCCCAAACTCAAAAATGCAAATAATTAAACAAAACTCCCCCGGTACTGTTGATGGTTTGGACGGCACCCGTTGTTTTGGACAAGCCATGGAATGTGATTGTTGGTAGAGGGGGAATAAACCTTTACTTTTATCGCTTGTGAACCGCCACTAGCGTTCTTAGCATGGAAGATATTGATAACTGATAGTTGTGAAGTAAATGAGAAGGGTGCATGTCTCAAAATTTCATTTATGTCTGTTTTAAAACTTGAGCTCTGGCACCTCTGCAAATCACTGGTTCCCTCTGTGAAGGGACTATCTATTTAATTTTATGTTGTGTCATCACCTTCTAAAACAAGCGCCAGAACCTGAGAGCACTGCTATCATGACTTATGCATTGTGTGTAGCTAATGTTGGGTGCATCATGACTGGATCTTTTCTACCATGAAGTACAATGGTTAGTCGCTGCTTGAACTTTGGAGGTGCTTTGCATTATGTTTTGCGGTCTCTGAAAGGGCTAGCCAGATACCACTATTGTCATATTATATCATGGTTGTTTTGACAACGTGTTGCCGTTTGAGATACCTTATTATTGCTCGCTAGCTGATTATGTCATTGATATGGGTTAATATAATCTTTAAGAGTTATTGTCAGCATGGTTAGTTATAATGTTGGCTGAAAACCTGGGTGTTGTTTAAGCTTATTTATGCAAACAAGAGCAAAAGAGTTCGTAAAAGTTTTTCTTTTTCACTTTCAGTTTATCAACTGAATTGCTTGAGGACAGGCAAAGGTTTAAGCTCGGGGGAATTGATACGTCTGCAACATATCTACTTTTCCTAACGCTTTTCCTCTTGTTTTGGACTCTAATTTGCATGATTTGAATGAAACTAACCCCAGACTGACGCTGTTTTTGAGCAGAACTACCATGGTGTTGTTTTTGTGCAGAAATAAAAGTTCTCGGAATGGAACAAAACTTTGCGAGGAATTTTTATGCAATAAATAAGAATTTCTGGAGCCAAGATCCACCGAAAAGGGGAACCTGGGTGGGCACAACCCACCAGGGCGCGCCCCCCTCTCCTGGCGCACCCAGGTGGGTTGTCCCCACCTGGTGGCCCTGCAGACCATGAAACCGACGCTATAAAATCCTATTTTTCTAGAAAAAATCAGGGAGAAAGAATTATCACGATCCACGAGACGGAGCCACTGTCACCTCCTGTTCTTCATCGGGAGGCCAGATCTGGAGTCCGTTTGGGGCTCCGGAGAGGGGGATCTTCGTTCTTCATCATCACCAACTCTTCTCCATAGCCAATTCCATGATGCTCCCCACCGTGAGTGAGTAATTCCTTTGTAGGATCACTGGTCGGTGAGTAGTTGGATGAGATTCATCATGTAATCGAGTTAGTTTTGTTAGGGCTTGATCCCTAGTATCCACTATGTTCTAAGATTGATGTTGGTATGACTTTGCCATGCTTAATGCTTGTCACTTTGGGCCCGGGTGTCATGATTTCAGATATGAACCGTTTATGTTATCACCATTATATCCATGTTCTAGATCCGATCTTGCAAGTTATAGCCACCTACTACGTGTTATGATCCGGTAACCCCAGAGTGATAATAGTCGGGACCACTTGAGGGAGTCCTGGACTAAGGGGTCCTCGGGCGTCTGGCCTGTTATCTATGGTCCGGACTGATGGGCTATGAAGATACAAAGACCGAAGACTATACCCGTGTCCGGATGGGAATCTCCTTGGCGTGGAAGGCAAGCTTGGCGACGGAGTATGTAAATTCCCTTCTTTGTAACCGACCTTATGTAACCCTAGATCCTCCCGGTGTCTATATAAACCGGAGGACTTAGTCCAGATAGGAGAGACTCAATACCTTAGTCATACAGGCTAGACTTCTAGGGTTTAGCCATTATGATCTCGTGGTAGATCAACTCTTGTTATACTCATATTCATCAATATCAATCAAGCAGGCAGTAGGGTATTACCTCCGTAGAGAGGGCCCAAACCTGGGTAAACATCGTGTCCCCTATCTCATGTTACCATCAACCTTAGACTCATAGTTCGGGACCCCCTACCCGAGATCCGCCGGTTTTGACACTGACATTGGTGCTTTCATTGAGAATTCCACTGTGCCGTTGTCGCAAAGGTTGATGGCTCGACTTATCGTCAAGGAAAATATCACCTCAGGAGGAGCTCTGGCCTCGGGCCAAACCCTCCGGCTAGGCGGTTTTACCATGATCGCCTGCTTGGCCTCTGTGCCGACGAGGATGACCTCCCGAGTCATCAAAAAATGTATCTGCGTTGATTCTGAATACGCCAAATGGATGGATCCGACGGAGTTATCATCTTTGAACGAACTCCTAGATCACATCGCCGCCTTGGGAGTCGCTACAGACTACGATCAGATTGGGCTTAAACCCGACCAGAGAGAGATTAATTCTCCACCGATCACCCACCAGATAGCGGTAGTCGAGGAGCAAGATAACCCTTCCTCTATACTAAGGACTAATTACGTTCGGATCTCCGACCTCAAGAAGCCGGACACCTAACGGCAGAAAGATACGCCTCGTCCTCCGAGCTTAGAGTCGGACGGCGGGCTTCAAAAATCAGAAGATACTCCGGAGCCCGGACTATTCAGTCCAGAAAAACCTTAGACTCCGGATCATCGTGCGGGTCAGGGTTCAGATCCAATGCCACCCACCCCACCCAGACATAAGCGCTCTCACGAGCATAGTCAAATTCCAAGTCCATCCAACGGACCCCAAGAAGACATCATCCATCAGAGCACAACTAGACCTGACGGTTGACGCCGCTCTACGAGAGTTCCTGCGCGAGAATTGGGATATATTCGCCTGGCATCCTTCTGATATGCCAGAAATCCCACGCGAGTTGGCCGAACACAGCCTCAATATATTGAAGGGACACAAGCCGGTCAAGCAAACACTGCGGCGCTTTTCCGAACCCAAATGCCAAGCTATGGGGGAAGACCTAGCCAAGTTAATCGAGGACGGATTCATTAGAGAAACAAAACATCCGGACTGGCTAGCAAATTTGGTGATGGTACCAAAGAAGGACAAATCTTGGCGCCTGTGCGTCAATTTCAAAGACCTCAACAAGGCATGCCCCAAGGATCCCTTCCCCCTCCCCCGCACCGATCAAATCATTAACGCCATCACAGGACACGACTCACTATGTTTTCTTGACGCATATTCCGGCTACCATCAAATTAAAATGAAGGAATCCGATCACGCTGCAACAGCATTCATCACCCCATATGGGCCATTCTGCTACAACACCATGCCCTTCAGGCTCAAGAACGCTAGCGCCACATACCAATGCATGATTCAAACATGCCTGGAGAAACCGATTGGCAAAACAGTTGAAGCTTATGTGGACGACGTCGTCATCAAAACTAGGCACGTCGAAACACTAATAGACGATTTACATCTCACATTCGACAACCTCCGCGTGTATGACATTAAGCTCAATCCAGAAAAATGTGTTTTCGGCGTTCCCGCTGGAAAACTGCTGGGTTTCATAGTTTCCAATAGAGGAATTGAAGCAAACCCAGCCAAAATCCGAGCTTTGTCACAATTGGCTAAGCCAACAGACCTTAAACAAGTTCAAAAGCTCGCGGGTTGCGTAGCAGTTCTAAGCCGCTTTATCTCCAGATTGGGAGAAAAGGTACTACCACTCTATCACCTTCTATGGCGAACCGACCACTTCGAGTGGACGGACGCGGCAACAGCTAGACTAGAGGAAATAAAAGCCCTTCTTGCGAGCAATCCAATCCTGGCCGAACCAAACACTGGCGAACCGATGTTATTATACATATCGGCAACACATCAGGTGGTGAACGCCGTACTCGTCGTTGAAAGAGAACAGGACGGGCATAAATTCCCGCTTCAGAAGCCAGTATACTATGTATCTACTGTTCTTACACCATGCAAATCCCGGTACCCTCATTACCAAAAGATAGCATACACGGTCTTCATGGCATCCCAAAAGCTCCGTCACTACTTTCAGGAGTGTTCGATCACAGTGGCCTCCGAAGTACCACTCAATGACATTATAAACAACCACGATGCTACGGGCTGGATTGCCAAATGGGCCATTGAGCTCCTCCCATTTGACATTTCATATAAACCACGTCGAGCTATCAAATCCCAAGTACTGGCCGACTTCGTCGCCGAATGGACAGAGGCCGAACTCCCTAAAGAGTACGACACATACTCCAATTGGGTCATGTATTTCGACGGCTCCAAAATGCTGGCAGGGTTAGGAGCCGGCGTCGTTTTAATGTCCCCTACTGGAGACGTTGTTCAGTACATCCTCCAAATACTATACACATACTCCAATAACGCAGCCGAATACGAGGCCTTATTACATGGTCTTCGGATGGCTGTCTCCATGGGCATACAACGCCTAGAGGTGCGTGGGGACTCAAACCTGGCAATATCTCAAATAAATGGAGACTTTGACGCCAAAGATCCGAAGATGGCAGCGTATCATAACGCAGTCATAAAAATGTCGGCCCGGTTCGAGGGCCTCGAGTTCCATCATGTGGCTCGAGAAAGTAATCAAGCGGGGAATGTTCTTGCTCGTATTGGCGCTAAGCGCGACCCCGTCCCACCTAATATCTTCCTGGAAAGGCTTTTTAAGCCATTCGTGGTGTGGCAGGGGGAAAACGGCAATACTAGTCCGGATCCAAACATAACCCCAGATCCCGGAAACACCGACTTCGTCGGGGGCTCAGCCACCGAGATAACACCGTCGGTGCATCTCATCATGGCAGTCATTGCCCCATGGACTGAACCCTTCCTGGCCTACCTTAACAAGAAGGAGATTCTCGAGGACCAAAATGAGGCCCGCTGCATTGTCCGGCGTTCAAAGGCCTACAAGGTTCATGATGGAGAGCTCTATAAGAAAAGCGCTACCGGAGTCCTTCAATGATGTATATCCGAGGAAGAGGGGCGGCAACTCTTGGCTGAAATTCATGCTGGACTCGGCGGTCACCATGCCGCAGCTCGGGCCCTTGTTAGCAAGGCCTTCCGTATAGGGTTTATTGGCTGACGGCCCTAGCAGATGCACAGGACCTTGTCCAACGTTGCGTCGGATGCCAACTCTTTGCCAACCAAAGCCATATGCCCCCACTGCCTTACAAACAATCCCCATCACTTGGCCTTTTGCGGTTTGGGGGCTCGATATGGTCGGACCCCTTAAAGGAGGAAGTCATAAGAGAAAGTATCTGCTAGTCATGGTGGATAAATTTAGTAAGTGGATAGAGGCCAAACCAGTCAAAACGTCCAAAGTGGGGCCAGTAATTGATTTCATATCCGGTGTGGTACACCGTTACGGTGTCCCGCACAGTATAATCACTGATAATGGCTCCAATTTTATAGCCAATGAGGTGAAAACCTGGTGCGCTAATCTAGGCATTAAGCTCGATTACACCTCTATCTATCACCCACAGACAAACGGTCAAGTCGAACGGGCTAATGGTCTTATTATAAGCGGCATCAAACCCATACTAATGTGGTCTTTGAAGGAATCATACAAGCACTGGGTAGAGGAACTTGACTCCGTACTCTGGGGGCTGCGGACCACGCCCAACCGCACTACCGAATATACACCCTTCTTCATGGTGTATGGTGCGGAAGCAGTGT
The DNA here is from genome assembly GCF_002162155.2 of Triticum dicoccoides. Taxonomy (NCBI): domain Eukaryota; kingdom Viridiplantae; phylum Streptophyta; class Magnoliopsida; order Poales; family Poaceae; genus Triticum; species Triticum dicoccoides. The sequence goes on from NC_041390.1 coordinate 148,419,207, forward strand.
TACCCTGCGATATTATTCATGATTCACCTCGAGTGCATATGTACGAAGAGAGAGAAGCCGAGCTTGATCGGCAGGACAACTTAGATGCCTTGGAGGAGGAGCGTGACGTCGCAAAAGCTCGTTCCGCATTTTATCAACAGCAGGCTCACAGATATTAAAGCAGAGAAGTGCGGGCCAAGACGTATAACGTCGGTGAACTTGGTCTACGCTTGCCAGAGAAGAAAAAGGACAAGCTCAAGCCCAAGTGGGAGGGTCCCTTCATCATTGACGAAGTTCTCACCGGAGGAGCATACCGCCTACGTGATGCGTCGGATAATCACCTGGAGCCGAACCCCTGGAATGCGACCAGACTACAACGATTTTATGCCTAACGCCGAACTCTATGTTTGTTTCCTCCCTCCTGTTATTACCATCATTTGTTTTTCCTCTCTTTTTGTTTTTTTACCTTTTTTTTTTCTTTAGCCCTACGGCTTTAATACGGCTAGATTATCCCTACCTGATGCGTACATCTCCAATTATGTACGTTCATTATACCTGGGGGCTTCTCGTACAAAAGCTTGCGACTATTCTTCGAGCATCAAGATCAGCACATATGCATTTTTTATTTCCATAAGTACCTTTTCTTCGCCATTATATGCATCGATATGACTTAAGTTTTGGCCAAGCTGGGTTGCCTGGCTCCTGTGCTTATGCCCTACGTTCCCGTTAGTTCGGCTAGGGCATAAAGGGAGCACCTCTGCGATTGTTACTGCCGGGTCATCCGGATGTGTACCTGATGTCTACTACACAACCTTCTTGTAGACGTTGTTGGGCCTCCAAGTGCAGAGGTTTGTAGGACAGTAGCAAATTTCCCTCAAGTGGATGACCTAAGGTTTATCAATCCGTGGGAGGTGTAGGATGAAGATGGTCTCTCTCAAGCAACCCTGCAACCAAATAACAAAGAGTCTCTTGTGTCCCCAACACACCCAATACAATGGTAAATTGTATAGGTGCACTAGTTCGGCGAAGAGATGGTGATACAAGTGCAATATGGATAGTAGATATAGGTTTTTGTAATCTGAAAATATAAAAACAGCAAGGTAACTAATGTTAAAAGTGAGCACAAACGGTATTGCAATGTGTTGAAACAAGGCCTAGGGTTCATACTTTCACTAGTGCAAGTTCCCTCAACAATAATAACATAATTGGATCATATAACTATCCCTCAACATGCAACAAAGAGTGTGATAGCCTGGCTTATTAGGGATGATAGACTACTCATATCAATAAGGAATTCCTTCTTTTCCGGGAGCCCATTCGGAAAGAACTCCAAAGTTAAGCGTGCTCAGCTTGGAGTAGTGTCAGGATGGGTGACCGATCGGGAAGTTGCTCCCGGGTGCGCACGAGTGAGGACAAAGTGCGCAGAAAAGACTAGTATTGATCTGTGGGGCCAGTATAGATCCCGCCAGGAGTAACGACCACCGGCGGGTATGTCCAGGGCGTTACAAGTTGGTATCAGAGCCGACCCTCGCGGTTACACGGATGTTTGCGGACAGGTGCATGGTCATGTTGTTCATAACGTTTGTGTCCGTCGTGGCACACGGCATGGCACATGTACCGGACTGGATGCACAGACGTATGTGCCAAGAGGGAACGTTCCTGTGGCCCGACGAGGACGTCGGTTCCTCTGAGTGGGGGTGTATGTGATAGCCTGGCTTATTAGGGATGATAGACTACTCATATCAATAAGGAATTCCTTCTTTTCCGGGAGCCCATTCGGAAAGAACTCCAAAGTTAAGCGTGCTCAGCTTGGAGTAGTGTCAGGATGGGTGACCGACCGGGAAGTTGCTCCCAGGTGCGCACGAGTGAGGACAAAGTGCGCAGAAAAGACTAGTATTGATCTGTGGGGCCAGTCTATATCCCGCCAGGAGTAATGACCACCGGCGGGTGTGTCCAGGGCGTTACAAAGAGTTACTCCAAAGTCTCTAATAGCGGAGAACGAATGAAGAGATTATGGTAGGGTACGAAACCACCTCAAAGTTATCCTTTCTGATCGATCTATTCAAGAGTCCGTAGTAAAATAACATGAAGCTATTCTTTCTGTTCAATCTATCATAGAGTTCTTACTAGAATAACACCTTAAGACACAAATCAACCAAGACCCTAATGTCACCTAGATACTCCAATGTCACCTGAAGTATCCGTGGGTATGATTATACGATATGCATCACACAATCTCAGATTCATCTATTCAACCAACACAAAGAATTTCAAAGAGTGCCACAAAGTTTCTACCGGAGAGTCGAGACGAAAACATGTGCCAACCCCTATGCATAAGTTCACGAGGTCACGGAACTCGCAAGTTGATCACCAAAACATACATCAAGTGGATCACGTGATATCCCATTGTCACCACAGATAAGCACATGCAAGACATACATCAAGTGTTCTCAAATCCTTAAAGACTCAATCTGATAAGATAACTTCAAAGGGAAAACTCAATTCATCGCAAGAGAGTAAAGGGGGAGAAACATCATAAGATCCAACTATAATAGCAAAGCTCGCGATACATCAAGATCGTACCACCTCAAGAACACGAGAGAGAGAGAGAAAGATCAAACACATAGCTACTGGTGCATACCCTCAGCCCCGAGGGTGAACTACTCCCTCCTCGTCATGGAGAGCGCCTGGATGATGAAGATAGCCACCGGAGAGGGATTCCCCCCTCTGGTAGGGTGCCATAATAGGTCTAGATTGGTTTTCGGTGCCTACGGAGGCTTCTGGCGGCGGAACTCCCAATCTATTCTGCTCCCTGATGTTTCTAGGGTATATTGATATATATAGGCGAAAGAAGTCGGTCAGGGGAGCCACAAGGGGCCCACGAGGGTGTGGGCGCGCCTCCCTGCCTCGTGGCCACCTCGAAGCTTCCCTGACGTAAACTCCAAGTCTCCTGGATTTCTTCCGTTCCAAAAATAACTTTCCCAAAGGTTTCATTCCGTTTGGACTCTGTTTTATATTCCTTTTCTTCGAAACACTGAAATAGGCAAGAAAACAACAATTTGGGCTGGGCCTTTGGTTAATAGGTTAGTCCCAAAAATAATATAAAAGTGTATAATAAAGCCCAATAACATCCAAAACAGATAATATAATAGCATGGAACAATCAAAGTTATAGATACCATGGAGACGTATCAAGCATCCCCAAGCTTAATTCCCGCTCGTCCTCGAGGAGGTAATGATAAAAAAGATTTTTTGATGTGGAATGCTTCCTAACATATTTCTCAATGTAATTTTTATTTATTGTGGCATGAATGTTCAGATCGGAAAGATTCAAGATAAAAGTTTAATATTGACATAAAAATAATAATACTTCAAGCATACTAACAAAGTAATCGTATCTTCTCAAAATAACATGGCCAAAGAAAGCTATCCCTACAAAATCATATAGTCTGGCTATGCTCTATCTTCATCACACAAAATATTTAAATCATGCACCACCCAATGACAAGCCAAGCAATTGTTTCATACTTTTGATGTTCTCAAACTTTTTCAATCTTCACGCAATACATGAGCGTGAGCCATGGACATTGCACTATGGGTGGAATAGAATGGTGGTTGTGGAGAAGACAAAAAGGAGAAGATAGTCTCACATCAACTAGGCAATACATGAGCGTGAGTGAGTAAGGATTGCCATGCAATGGATGCACTAGAGCTATAAGTGTATGAAAGCTCAACAAAAGACACTAAGTGGGGGTGCATCCAACTCGCTTGCTCACGAAGACCTAGGGAATTTTGAGGAAGCCCATCATTGGAATATACAAGACAAGTTCTATAATGAAAGATTCTCACTAGTATATGAAAGTGACAACATAGGAGACTCTCTATCATGAAGATCATGGTGCTACTTTGAAGCACAAGTGTGGTAAAAGGATAGTAGCATTGCCCCTTCTCTCTTTTTCTCTCATCTTTTTATTTTTTGGGGGCCTTCTCTTTTTTATGGCCTTTTTTTCTCTTTTTTATTTTTTTATTTGGGCCTTTTCTCCCTTTTTATGGCCTCTTTTCCCTTTTTTTATTTTTCGTCCGGAGTCTCATCCCGACTTGTGGGGGAATCATAGTCTCCATCATCCTCTCCTCACATTGGACAATGCTCTAATAATGATGATCATCACACTTTTATTTACTTACAACTCAAGAATTACAACTCGATACTTAGAACAAAATATGACTCTATATGAATGCCTCCGGCGGTGTACCGGGATGTGCAATGTCTCATGAGTGACATGTATGAAAGAATTATGAACGGTGGCTTTGCCACAAATACAATGTCAACTACATGATCATGCAAAGCAATATGACAATGATGGAGCGTGTCATAATGAACAGGACGGTGGAAAGTTGCATGGCAATATATCTCGGAATGGCTATGGAAATGCCATAATAGGTAGGTATGGTGGCTGTTTTGAGGAAGGTATATGGTGGGATTATCGTAATGGCGAAAGTTGTGCGGTACTAGAGAGGCTAGCAATGGTGGAAGGGTGAGAGTGCGTATAATCCATGGACTCAACATTAGTCATAAAGAACTCACATACTTATTGCAAAAATCTATTAGTTATCGAAACAAAGTACTACGCGCATGCTCCAAGGGGGATAGATTGGTAGGAGAAGACCATCGCTCGTCCCCGACCGCCACTCGTAAGGAAGGCAATCAATAAATAAATCATGCTCCGACTTCATCACATAACGGTTCACCATACGTGCATGCTACGGGAATCACAAACTTCAACACAAGTATTTCTCAAATTCATAACTACTCAACTAGCATGACTCTAATATCACCATCTCCATATCTCAAAACAATCATCAAGTATCAAACTTCTCTTAGTATTCAATGCACTTGTATGAAATTTTTTATAATGCCATGTTGTTCTAAAGTACTCTCAAAATAATATAAGTGAAGCATGAGAGATCAATTATTTCTATAAAATAAAACCACCGCCGTTCTCTAAAAGATATAAGTGAAGCACTAGAGCTAATGACAAACTATTCCGAAAGATATAAGTGAAGATCAATGAGTAGTCTAATAATTATGCAACTATGTGAAGACTCTCTAACATTTAATAATTTCAGATCTTGGTATTTTATTCAAACAGAAAGTAAAACAAAATAAAATAAAATTACGCTCCAAGCAAAACACATATCACGTGGTGAATAAAAATATAGCTCCAAGTAAAGTTACTGATGAACGAAGACGAAAGAGGGGATGCCTTCCGGGGCATCCCCAAGCTTAGGCTTTTTGGTGTCCTTGGATTTACCTTGGGGTGCCATGGGCATCCCCAATCTTAGGCTCTTGCCACTCCTTGTTCCATAATCCATCAAATCTTTACCCAAAACTTGAAAACTTCACAACACAAAACTTAAAAGAAAATCTTCGTGAGCTCCGTTAGCGAAAGAAAACAAAACACCACTTCAAGGTACTGTAATGAACTTATTCTTTATTTATAGTGGTGTTAAACCTACTGTATTCCAACTTCTCTATGGTTTATAAACTCCTTTACTAGCCATAGATTCATCAAAATAAGCAAACAACACACGAAAAACAGAATCTGTTAAAAACAGAACAGTCTGTAGTAATATGTAACTAATGCAAACTTCTGGAACCCCAAAAATTCTAAAATAAATTTCTGGACGTGAGAAATTTATCTATTAATCATATGAAAAAAGAATTAACTAAATAGCACTCTCCAATAAAAAGTTGCAGCAATTCTCGTGAGCGCTAAAGTTTCTCTTTTTACAGCAAGATCAAAAAGACTTTCCCCAAGTCTTCCCAACGGTTCTACTTGGCACAAAAACTAATTAAACACAAAAAACACAATCATAACTGAAGATAGATGAATTATTTATTAATAAACAAGAGCAAAAAGCAAGGAACAAAAATAAAATTGGGTTGCCTCCCAACAAGCGCTATCGTTTAACGCCCCTATCTAGGCATGATGATTTCAATGATGCTCACATCAAAGATAAGAATTGTAACATAAAGAGGGCATCTTGAAGAATATGACTAGCACATTTAAGTATAACCCTCTTCTTATGCATAGGAATTTTGTGATCAAACAACTTATGGGAACAATAATCAACTAGCATTGGAGGGCAAAGCAAGCATAACTTCAAAACTTTAAGCACATAGAGAGGAAACTTGGTATTATTGCAATTCCTACACGCATATGTTCCTCACTCATAATAATTTTCAGTAGAATCATGAATTAATTTAACAATATAACCATCAGATAAAGCATTGCTTTCATGATCTACAAGCATAGAAAATTTACTACTCTCCACATAAGCCAAATTCTTCTCAATCGGAATAGTGGGAGTATCATAAGAGACTCGAATACTATAAATTGTTTCCACGTTAAAAGAGTAGTGTTCAGAAAAAGGGTAATCATAATCATGACACGTTTTATAAATATAATCATCACTACTCTTTATAGCATAAGTGTCATCGCAATAATCATCATAAATAGGAGGCATGCCATCATCGTAATAAATTTGCTCATCAAAACTTGGGAGGCTAAAAATATTATCTTCATTAAACATAGCATCCCAAGCTTGGGACAAACATTAATTACAGCAAATCTATACCTACTATTAAAGGGAATAGGTATTGTTGGTTTGGTTTTGCTTTGTTTCGTCCTGTTTTGATAATTTTTACATACACTATTTTTTTTGGTTTGATTGAGAGTCTACTTGACAAACGTATGACGTACGTGCAAAGGAAACAAGAAACAAAGGGCCAAGGATGTAGATGCAAAGGAAACTAGGACGGACAGCCCATATGTCTATTTTAGTTGCCAGCCTATATTGCGCTGAGGATGCTTCCTCGCTCGGTCGAGGACACACGACAGAACCCACGGCGTACAGCGTGCGTACGACATCGCCGGCGGCGGCTTCTCTCATGTGTCGTGCTGTTTTCGACCGGATCGGCGTAGGAGAATCTATATCTATACCTACTAATAAAGCAAGGTGTGTTTCTCCAAATTTTTAATCCGTTCACCCATATTATTATCTCTGTTTTTTGGAGATTTTTTATTATCCGAGGTGGTACTAAAATTTTGTTAATGATTTTCCATGCGCAGGTGCTTTTATCAAACGGGCCAAATTGTTCCGGACCAGCAAGGCGGCCCGGTGCAAAAAATTAGTGCCTGTTGTGCGATTCGAACTCTCAACCTCATGTACAAAAACAAATGGCGTGACCGACTCACATAGCTCACACTATTTGATAATAGAACGTTGATAATCCTATTAAATAATCCCACATTGCTCGCTTAGATCTAATCTTTATAATTTATATAAGCCTTGGACTTTTCTAGGTATTATGATGGCGTCTTGAGAATAATAAGGAAATAAATCGTCCCGTAATAAGGAAGGAAAGAGAAAGAAAATTGAAGGGGGAAACTAGGATGCTTGCGTACGAAATAGAAGGAAAGAATAATGAGGAAAGAGGAAAAAACTAGAAGGAAAGAGAAAGAGAGTAGAAGAAAAAATAGAGAAGGAAAATGGGATGCATGCGTTGGTGCACTTGCCAATTAAACAACATTGTATTGTATCTTGTCGTACCAAGTGCTGGATCCCTCGAGCAGATGCAAAGCGGATTATAAGATCAATAAGAAGCCTACACCCACGGTGTCAAACAAGTAAAGTCTTTTTTTTTAAAAGGAACAAATCTTGCGGTCGCCTTAAGCCAAATGTAAAAAGATTGAAGTGTAGTTTTCTTGAAAAAAGTAATATTTTTCTTCTTTTAGTGTGCGCACAACTTCAAGATATCAAATGTTTACAAATGGTCATTTACCCCCATTTGTTAAAACCAGAAGCATTTAGTCTCTCAGACTAATTCGAGCGTTTTTCGTAAAAACGTGAACTAATTTTGTATGACACTTGACACAGTTGTAATTTTTGACTATTTGATTCCATCTTCTGCCGCGGGATCATCATCCCACGCACCTATAACATATGCACCTCATAGGTTAGTCATGATTCTTAGAATATGGATGTTCATCTTTACTAAGCATATGATTGTTTTCTTTGGTGGTTTAATTGAAAGACCATTGGTAATTTTGCCTCAAAAATATCATAGTTTTCCTACACAGTCCGAGATATATTCAATTACTGAACTGATGACTTTTTCTTTGTTTCTAAATTTGTTGAACCACTTCTTTGTAGCTGAATTCCTAGGTGTTGTGTTTAGGTGCACATGTCATGGGTGAACGATTTCTATATATCTGAATTGTTGATGTCGAGAACTAAGATGCGATATTGTGACGGGCGAGCGTCAGATGGAGGATAAATGTTATCACTTACGGGTTGTCGTGTTCAGTGTTCAAAAAACTTCAAATAGATGACGTGGACCGAGGAGGGAGGGTCCTTGAACCACGCTTATTAGGTTTATAGGGTGTGTGATTTCTTTTCTCCCATTGCAATACGGAGCCATGGATGCCTCCATCGGTATTCAACAAAGAATTTATGCAATAAAAAGAAAGGATTGACTGGAAATCGAGCTAAATTGCATAGTAAATTTGCAAGACTACAAGTATCTCACCCCCCACCGAGTTCGCCGGAAGATCGCCCAATGTCGCCTTCATCGACTTCGCCGGAAAATAAGACGACGTCCAAAAGACTGCCCAATGTCGCCTCATCAGACTTCGATGGAAAACAATCTAGCGTCCGACAGTGTTCCACAGTTTGCCGGAACTTTGTCGGCCAATTTTACACTTGAGGTATGTGGACAAGAAGGCTTGAAATCATGATTACTGGTTCTCTGGCGACTTACAGTTTGTGGTTTCAAATATGTCTGCAACCTCTCTTCCTCCCCAACTCGCTTTGGCTGCTTTGGCAACCTACAGTTCATCTCTTTGGATGAATTTATTGGCACGAATTAACCTTGATGAGATAGCAATGTTTCTTACTAGAGAGACCCAGATCCATGTCAAGCAACATATCCTCCACGACAAAGATTAAAGGTTCTGAATTATAGTGCTATGCATTAGAGATACATTCATGTGTATGACTGACAGTAACATTAGCAACTGTTGTATGTTGTTTTTTCTATCGAATCGAGAATTCTGCAAGAGTTGCTTCTTACAGTTTATCCCTTTGGATTTAATATATAACTTATGTTTTTCCTAAGGGAAAAAAGTGAGTTTAGATATAACTACTTATGACATGAATGTAACCTCAGTAGATGCATTTTTCGCATACATTCATGGTTGATCTACAGGCCTAATAGTATATTGTATATTGGTGGACAGAACATGCAATACCTGACAGTGATGTAGTCTTTGATACATATAATTTTTCGAGGCACAACGTTTACATGTTACTCATGTCCTAATTTAAAAGTAGTATGTACTATTAATTTATTTCTCGGGTGCTTTATGAAGTTTTTGGTAGTTCACTTTATCATGAGCACATAGTATTTGACATGCGTTGTGGATCATGTCACCCCTAACCAGTGAACGAGTCAGAAGTATTTGAGGAAATTACCCCAAGTTGTTGTTTGATAAATTAGTTCCCAATTCTCATTTTGTTTCGATCTAAATCCTGAGCCCTATACTCTGAGAACTCAGCAGTACTATTTCATTGGTGACAAATTGAACTCAGCAGTACCATTGAGAGAGTAATGCTCCTTTGTGAATCTAGCTTGCAGCAAGTAGCAATTTAAATTGATGCAAGCAAGTAGTAACCATGAAAAGGACGCTCCTGATTCTGTAGTATGTGTTGTATATTACACTTCTTTTTTACTGCAGGTTCTATTAATTTTATATGTCATATAGTGCTGCTGGTGGTACTGCCTTCTTCTTATATTTTTATGTTAATTTGACATAGATAGTTTGATAAGAAGAGTAGCTTTTTATATTGAGAGCTGAGTGGAAGCGGGGACTAACCAGTCAAAAATCTTAGGCCGTAGTGCGCGACTAAGCCGAGCACCAACTACCCCTCCACGGGCACAGGCACGGAGCACCGCATCACCCAAAGAGGCAGGACCTCATAGACGGCAACGAGGAACAACAGCCGGAGAAAGCCGCGACATTGTCCAGGTTGACGCCACACCAGAAACACGAAGGGGCGACGTTGATCGAAACGGCGAGGCGGCAAGGCGAGGCGTAGCTGGGGATTAACACAAAAGAAAATTCCGAATCTACACCGGTGGAGAGTGCCGCGTGAGTGGGCGGCTGACGGTTCGGAAAGGCAGCCGGCGGTGGCGTTTACTAGGATAGTGAGATGAGGAACCGGAAGAGAGACAGTGCATGCAGTTCTGGTCTCACCAGAAAGAAGGTGTATTCTTTTTCTGAGAGCGTGCGTGTTGTGTAGGCCAAGTCCTTATGTTTGGGGCAAGCCCAAATAGAGTAAAAAACAATTACAAATGAAATATAATTTTCAAAATCAAACATGTTAGTCATCAAAAAATGATTTAAAATTTTCAAATAATGTTCTCAAAAATTGCAAAAAATACGTTAAAAAATAAATTGTGTTATTCTGAACAACAACAAAATAGTGAAAAACTATTCTGTCCATCACTGCTTTATGATCAGATGAAAATGTGAGATGAAAGTGCGGAGCTACAGTACATCCTAATAAACTATGTTAGGGAGATTTATTCACATTCACACTTCATGGAGGGAAAGGATACTCAGGGTTACCTTATTTCTGATGTTCCTAAAAATTGGATATGTGAAGTGTTGTGGAATAGCACGCTGAGCAGGTTCTATTAATTTTATCGCCCGGTGCAATGCACGGGCACTTGTCCTAGTATATTCTCAAACATGTCATTCTCATCAAACAAAGCATCCCCAAACTTGGGCCGTTTCATATCATAAGCATAATCACTCTCATCATTAATAGTATGGATAGCACCAATAGTATAGAAATTATCATCATCACAATGAGTAATAGGAGCAACATCATTTGGGAGGAATACCTTATTACCTTTGCTTCTCTGTATTTTCTTTTTCTTCTTCACATTATGTGTGGGTTCAATCCCCTTTTTGGAGCTCGTTATTAATGAGATTGGTTGGATAGAAGGCCCCCCATCGTTACCTGATTCATCATAAGAAATAATAGAAGGATATTAGGAAGTCTCTTCCCTTTCATTAGTATTCTCTTCATCTTCTATTTGTTTTCTTTTCTTTATATACTTGGCAATATAAGGATTTTCAATGCAATTCACCGCACAATACATATATATTTCCTCTAGATCAAAATTAAGAACTTTATCAAGGACAATTTCTGGAAGATCCTTAGTTACACGTTTCATTTCTTCATAATCCAAGAGCAAACTAAGTTCATTATGACGTGCAAGGGAAATCAAGTCATCACAATTTTTGTACACGATATGATCATGAAACAATTTGCATTGGTTATTGAAATGATCACGTTCATTGCAAAGTTCACAAGTAGGGCTAAGAATGTTTAAATTTTCAGCACAAACATCTAGCCTTTCTTGCAACCATTTAGTTTCCAAATACTTATGCCTCTTGAAAAATCTATCTTCCCTATTTGGTATGTACTTGCAAACTCTATGCACTCCACAAAAATTGACATGCTTATAAGAGATATTTTCATCATGACTAGTGCAATCATCATTAGTACTATGGTTATTCAAAGAATTCATACTAACAACATTGCAATCATGCTCATCATTCAAAGATTTAGTGCCAAACATTTTATAGACTTCTTCTAGAACTTGAGCACAAATTTCCTTTCCATCATTCTCACGAAAGATATGAAAAAGATGAAGCGTATGAGGCAAACTTAATTCCATTTTTTGTAATTTTCTTTTATAAACTAAACTAGTGATAAAACAATAAACTAAAAGATTCGATTGCAAAATCTAAAGATATACCTTCAAGCACTCACCTCCCCGGCAACGGCGCCAGAAAAGAGCTTGATGTCTACTACACAACCTTCTTGCAGACATTGTTGGGCCTCCAAGTGCAGAGGTTTGTAGGACAGTAGCAAATTTCCCTCAAGTGGATGACCTAAGGTTTATCAATCCATGGGAGGCGTAGGATGAAGATGGTCTCTCTCAAGCAACCCCGCAAAAAAATAACAAAGAGTCTCTTGTGTCCCCAACACACCCAATACAATGGTAAATTGTATAGGTGCACTAGTTCAGCGAAGAGATGGTGATACAAGTGCAATATGGATAGTAGATATATGTTTTTGTAATCTGAGAATATAAAACCAGCAAGGTAACTAATGATAAAAGTGAGCACAAACGGTATTGCAATGTGTTGAAACAAGTCCTAGGGTTCATACTTTCACTAGTGCAAGTTCCCTCAACAATAATAACATAATTGGATCATATAACTATCCCTCAACATGCAACAAAGAGTCACTCCGAAGTCTCTAATAGCGGAGAATGAACGAAGAGATTATGGTAGGGTACGAAACCACCTCAAAGTTATCCTTTCTGATCGATCTATTCAAGAGTCCGTAGTAAAATAACATGAAGCTATTATTTCCGTTCAATCTATCATAGAGTTCGTACTAGAATAACACCTTAAGACACAAAGCAACCAAGATCGTAATGTCACCTAGATACTCCAATGTCACCTCAAGTATCCGTGGGTATGATTATACGATATGCATCACACAATCTCAGATTCATCTATTCAACCAACACAAAGAACTTCAAAGAGTGCCCCAAAGTTTCTACCGGAGAGTCAAGACGAAAACGTGTGCCAACCCCTATGCATAAGTTCACGAGGTCACGGAACTCGCAAGTTGATCACCAAAACATACATCAAGTGGATTGATACGTCTCTGTCGTATCTACTTTTTCAAACACTTTTGCCCTTATTTTGGACTCTACCTTGTATGATTTGAATGGAACTAACCCAGACTGACGCTGTTTTCAGCAAAATTGCCATGGTGTTGTTTTATGTGCAGAAAAAAAATATTCTCGGAATGACCTAAAACTCCACGGAACATCTTAGAAAAAATAAAAAAATCCTCGCCAAAGATGAAGACCAGGGGCCCACACCCTTCTCACGAGGGTGGGGGCGCCCCCCCTAGGATGCGTCCCCTACCTCGTGGGCCCCCTAGATGCCCTCCGACGCCAACTCCAACTCTATATATTTGCTTTCGGAGAAAAAAAATCGGAGAGAATAAATCATCGCGTTTTACAATACGGAGCCGCCGCCAAGCCCTAAAACCTCTCGGGAGGGCTGATCTGGAGTCCGTTCGGGGCTCCGGAGAGGGGGATTCGTCGTCGTCGTCATTATCAACCATCCTCCATCACCAATTTCATGATGCTCACCGCCGTGCGTGAGTAATTTCATCGTAGGCTTGTTGGACGGTGATGGGTTGGATGAGATTTATCATGTAATCGAGTTAGTTTTGTTAGGGTTTGATCCCTAGTATCCACTATGTTCTGAGATTGATGTTGCTATGACTTTTCTATGCTTAATGCTTGTCACTAGGGCCCGAGTGCCATGATTTCAGATCTGAACCTATTATGTTTTCATGAATATATGTGAGTTCTTGATCCTATCTTGCAAGTCTATAGTCACCTACCATGTGTTATGATCCGGCAACCCCGAAGTGAAAATAATCGGGACCACTCCCGGTGATGACCATAGTTTGAGGAGTTCATGTATTCACTATGTGCTAATGCTTTGTTCCGGTTCTCTATTAAAAAGAGGCCTTAATATCCTTTAGTTTCCAATAGGACCCCGCTGCCACGGGAGGGTAGGACAAAAGATGTCATGCAAGTTCTTTTCCATAAGCACGTATGACTATATACGGAATACATGCCTACATTACATTGATGAATTGGAGCTAGTTCTGTGTCACCCTATGTTATGACTGTTACATGATGAACCACATCCGGCATAATTATCCATCACTGATCCGGTGCCTACGAGTTTTCCATATACTGGTTCTCGCTTGTTTACTTTCCCGTTGCTACTGTTACAATCACTACAAAATACCAAAAACATTACTTTTGTTGTCTTTACTTTTGTTGCTGCTACCACCACTATCATATTACTTTGCTACTAAACACTTTGCTACAGATACTAAGTTTCCAGGTGTGGTTGAATTGACAACTCAGTTGCTAATACTTGAGAATATTCTTTGGCTCCCCTGGTGTCGAATCAATAAATTTGGGTTGAATACTCTACCCTCGAAAGCTGTTGCGATCCTCTATACTTGTGGGTTATCAAGACTAATTTCTGGCGCCGTTGCCGGGGAGCATAGCTCTATTCTATGAGTCACTTGGGATTTATATCTGCTGGACACTATGGAGAACTTGAGAGATCCAAAAACCAAGATCTATCCCTCAACTAAGAGGGGAGGTAAGGAACTGCCATCTAGCTCTGCACTTGATTCACCTTCTGTTATGAGTAAGTTAGCGACACCTACACCTGCTTCTGCTATTCGTTTTGATATGTCGCATGTTATTGATGATGACACTTCTGCTATGCATGATACTTATGATGAAACTGCTTCTATGCCGGATACTACTATGCCCCTTGGTGAATTTCTTGATGAACAAATTGCTAGGTTTAGAGAAAAAGAAATTATTGAATCTGAATACGATGATGATAGTGATGATGAAAATATGCCTGTTATTCCCGAGGGTTATCTTTTTGATATGGAATCTTCTGCCGCTATTTTAGCTTGCAAAGATAGATATGAGCTTAAGAGGTTATTAATTAAATGGAACAAAGAATCACTTAGAGATAAAATGAAACCCGACCCTGCTTTTGCTACTTCACCTATTTGTGTTCCTGATAAGGATTATGAATTCTCTATTGATCCTGATATAATTACTTTGGTTGAATCTGATCCGCTTTATGGCTATGAATCTGAAACTGTTGTGGCACATCTTACTAAGTTAAATGATATAGCTGCCCTGTTCACTAATGATGAGAGATCGCGTTACTTTTATATACTCAAAATATTTCCGTTCTCATTAAAGGGTGATGCTAAGATATGGTTTAATTCTCTTGATCCTGGTTGTGTGCGTAGTCCCCAGGATATGATTTATTACTTCTCTGCTAAATATTTCCCTGCTCATAAGAAACAAGTTGCTTTGAGGGAAATATACAACCTCGTGCAAATTAAAGAAGAGAGTCTCCCACAAGCTTGGGGGAGGCTTCTCAAGTTACTTAATGCTTTGCCTGATCATCCTCTTAAGAAACCTGAAATACTTGATATCTTTTATAATTGACTAACCGATGCTTCCAGAGATTACCTCGATAGTTGTGCTGGTTCTCTTTTCAGGGAAAGAACACCGGATGAAGCTGAAATTCTATTGAATAATATGTTGACAAATGAAAATAATTGGGCACCTCCTGAGCCAGCTCCTGAGCCAACTCCTGCTCCAATTACTGAGCCTATTCCTAAACCAACTCCGAAGAAGAGAGGTGTTCTATTTGTCAATCCCGAATATATGCAAGAGGCAAATAAATCTATGAAAGAAAAAGGTATTAAAGCTGAAGACGTTAAGAATTTACGTCCTATTGAAGAAATACATGGTCTTAATTCACCGCCTGTTGAAGAAACATATGATCTTAATTTTTTATTTACTGAAGAACCTCCTGATCCCGATATCCCGACACAGGTAGTAAAGGTAAATTCTCTCTATAGATATGATAAAGCTAAAGTCCCTCCTACTAAAATTGCTAGTCAGTGCTTGGATGAGTTTGATAACTTTATGTTTAAGCAAGACGACTTCAATGCTTATTTTGGTAGACAATTAAAAGAAAATGCCTATATGATTAGACGCTTGGGTGATTATATTGTTGATATTAAAGGTGAACTTAAACTTGTTAGCAAACATGCTTCTATGGTTACCACTCAAGTAGAACAAGTACTTAAGGCTCAAAAAGAAGTGCTTGATGAAATGAATAGTAAGAAAAATGATTATGCTGTCAGAGTGGCTACTAGAACTGGTAGAATGACTCAGGAACCTTTGTATCCTGAAGGCCACCCTAAGAGAATCGAGCAATATTCTCAAAGAAATAATATTGATGTTCCTAGTTCTTCTAAAAAGAAGAAGAAGAAAAATGATAGAATTGTGCAAACTTCTAGTGAACCTATTGCTGAACCACCTGATAATCAAATGATATATCTATGTATGATGCTGAAACACAATCTGGTAATGAACATGAACCTAGTAAAAATATTAATGATGATGCTCAACCTAGTAATGATAATGATGTAGAAATTGAACCTGCTGTTGATCTTGATAACCCACAATGAAAGAATCAACGTTATGATAAAATAGACTTTGTTGCTAGGAAACATGGTAAAGAAAGGGAACCTTGGGTTCAGAAACCCATGCCTTTTCCTCCGAAACCATCCAAGAAAAAGGATGATGAGGATTTTGAGCGCTTTGCTAAAATGATTAGGCCTATCTTTTTGCGTATGAGATTAACGGATGTGCTCAAAACAAATCCTTATGCTAAATATATGAAGGATATCATTACTGATAAAAGAAAGATACCGGAAGCTGAAATTTCCACCATGCTTGCTAATTATACTTTTAAGGATGGAATACCAAAGAAACTTGGAGACCCCAGAGTACCTACTATACCTTGCTCCATTAAAAGAAATTATATTAAAACTGCTTTATGTGATCTTGGAGCCGGTGTTAGTGTTATGCCTCTCTCTTTATATCGTAGACTTGACTTGAATAAGCTGACACCTACTGAAATATCTTTGCAAATGGCTGATAAATCAACTGCTATACCTGTCGGTATCTGTGAGGATGTGCCTGTTGTGGTTGCAAACGTTACTATTTTAACGGACTTTGTTATACTTGATATTCCCGAGGATGATAGTATGTCTATTATTCTTGGAAGACCTTTTCTTAATACTGCAGGGGCTGTTATTGATTACAACAAAGGCAATGTCACTTTTCATGTTAATGGTAATGAGCATACGGTACACTTTCTGAGGAAACAACCTCAAGTTCATAGTATCAACTCAACTGGAAAAATTCCATCGATTATATTTGGAGGTTTTAAATTTCCTCTTCCTACTGTTAAGAAGAAATATGTTATTCTTATTATTGGGGATGCGCATATCCCCGTTGAGGTAACTTAGTGTTATTCGAAATTTCTCCGATTTCATGATTATCGGAATGAGTTTGTTAACAAGACTTGATCAACCTTGTTAGTGGATTCTTTTTGATGAGCATGAGATGGATGAAACTAGAAGCACAAACTTCTGTACCCCACTTTTACTTTCTGTTATTTATATTAAATAAAGTAAAAACAATATTTTTTGTCTGTTTCCTGACTTATCCGTGCAATATAAAAATATCCCGAAAATAAAAGTCCTCAGAATGCCATGCCAATTTAATATGATTTTTTCGGGAATATTTGAGGATTTACTGTGCAAAAATTACCGTGGGAGGAGCTGCCACCTGGCCACGAGGGTGGTGGGCGCCCCCCCTAGGGTGCGCCCCCTGCCTCGTGGGCCCACGGTGGCCCTCCTCCACTTATCCCAGCACCCATCTTCTTCCTCTGTCTCACACAAACCCAAAAAACCAACTCAAGCACGAGTTCCAGCCACTTTTGCTGTGATTTTCGATCTCCTTGCTCAAAGCACCTCTCGTAAAACTGCTTGGGGAGATTGTTCCTTGGTATGTGACTCCTCCATTGGTCCAATTAGTTTTTGTTCTAGTGCTTCATTCTTTGCAAATTTGTGCTGCATAGGTGACCATGTTCTTGAGCTTGCATGTCAAATTTATATGGTTCCAAGTAGTTCTAATGCTTGATATAGGCTCTAGGCACTTGTAGGAGTAGTTGCTATCAGTTTTATTGAAGTTGGTTCACTTTTGTTTGAAGTTACTAAAAATTTCAGAATTTTTCAGAGAAAAACAATATCTTTAGGAAGATGTTCCAAGGTGGTTCCTCTAAGAAGCAAGGACCCAGGATTGCTATGCGCGATGCTGACGAGGATCCACCAAGAGACGCTCCAGTACGGCCTTGCGAATGGCCATCGGAAAATTTTATGGACCGTGCGGGAATTAAAGAAGAATTCAAAGCATATTTGCACAATGCTGGCCTTGAGGATTTTGAGGCTAACAAATGCCCCCGGTATCATGATCTCACAAGTTCATTTGTGAGGAGGTTTGAGTATTCATCTTCGCGTAATTCTCCTTCAGTCATGTTTGATCTCTATGACAAATCTTATACCATGGACTTAGAGGATTTCACTTCTGCTTGCGAACTTCCATCATGGGGTAGTGTTAGGGATCCCCCTAAATCTGAATTTAGAAACTTTCTTGCTAGTATAACTGTGGGGGAATCTAGAGATATAACGACGGCTACCATAGGGAGCATTCACTTTCCTGCTATACATTATTTTGCTCTTTTCATCGGTAGATGCATAAATGCTAAGGATGAAGCATGTCACATGTGTGCCCCTGATCTTAGCATTCTTAGGAGTGCTGTGTTAGGAGACCAATCTTATCATATGGGAGCCATTGTAGCTTGTAGGTTGCATCATAATAGACATAATGGAGATTTCTTTGGAGGAATTTATGCAACCCACTTAGCTCATTTTCTTGAGATAGACATTTGTGAGGGGTGATACGGAGTTGCCTCCTGCATATTTAGATTATGACTCTATGGCTTCGCACCAGTTTGTCGAGAGGTCTGAATCACCTCTCTTATATCGTTTAATTTTTGATAAACGACGTGTTTTCCGTATTACTCTCCCTGCTCCTGCCTTCTTTGATTCACAGACAAAAAGAAGATATGTTATTACCAGAGAAGAGGCAGAAGAGTACGAGAGGAGAGCGGAGGCAGCTCGACTCCATGCTGCAGCTCAGCAGGCGATAACTGCTGCACATCAGTATGATCCCAACTATTCTTCCTCATCACAGTACGACCCCAACAACTATTATTATGGATATCCGCCAGGCCAGCCATGGCCATAGACCAACTTAGGCCAAAAGCCTAAGCTTGGGGGAGTACGTATTTCTCACCGACATTACATTTATGTTCACACACACTCATTGTTAGATGTCGGTGCTCATACTCTTTCACTGTAATATCCATGCTAGTTTATTTTCTTTTATGCTTTCTTCCTGTGTGTTTGTTAAACCTTAAGAAAAACCAAAAAAAAATAGTAGTACTTTATTTTTCTGCTGTAGTAGTAATAATTAAAAAGAAAACCCAAAAATATTTCCCGTTCTTCTTTTGCTTGTTGGGAGCTTTCCCGTGTAAATAGTTTTATTTCTTTTCTTTTATTTGGGGGTCAGTAGAAGAAGACCATAATTAAATTGTTGAAGGGGCTCTTATATGCATTATTGTTTATTTAACCAAGAGCCCATATTGCCTTGTCTTCTCCTGTTTATTGAATGCTCGCAGATTCCAGCTTAGTCCAAGGCACGTACACTCTTATTATTATTCACACCGTTTGGTCATGCAAGTGAAAGGCAATTATGATGATATATGATGGACTGACTGAGATGAGAAAAGCTGGTATGAACTCGACCTCTTTTGTTTTTGTAAATATGATGAGTCCCTCGTTCTTGATTCAGCTTATTATGAATAAACATGTTTGCAGTGACAATTAGAGATCATAGTTGCTTGTGCCATGCTTGATTAGCTATGAGTTATAATGGTTTACCTTGTGTGCCAACATGCTATTGAGATGATTATGATGTGGTATGATGGGGTGGTATCCTCCTTTGAATGATTTAAGTGACTTGACTTGGCACATGTTCACGCATGTAGTTGAAACAAAATCAACATAGCCTTCACGATATTTATGTTCATGGTGGATTATATCCTACTCATGCTTGCATCCAATGTTTATTAGTCTTAATGCATGTACATGGCTGTTGTCGCTCTCTAGTTGGTCGCTTCCCAGTCTTTTGCTAGCCTTCACTTGTACTAAGCGGGAATACTGCTTGTGCATCCAATCCCTTAAACCCCAAAGTTATTCCAGATGAGTCCACCATACCTTCCTATATGTGGTATCTACCTGCCGTTCCAAGTAAATTTGTATGTGCCAAACTCTAAACCTTCAAATAATCATTCTGTTTTGTATGCTTGAATAGCTCATGTATCAACCAAGGCTGTGCTTATCTTCCGTGTTAGGCGGGTTATTCTCAAGAGGAGTGGACTCCGCTCCTCACTCACGAGAAAATGGCTGGTCACTGGGATGCCCAGTCCCATGCTTTATGAAAACTAAATCAAAATTAATTGCAAACAGAACTCCCCCTGGGACCTGATGTATGTTGGAGGCACTCGTTGTTTCGAGCAAGCCATGGATTGATGCTTGTTGGTGGAGGGGGAGTATAAACTTTACCATTTTGTTTGGGAACCGCCTATAATGTGTTTAGCATGGAAGATATCACCATCTCTTAGTTGTTACGTTGACAATGAAAGTATATCGCTCAAAATACAATTTATCTCTATTTCAAAACCGAGCTCTGGCACCTCTACAAATCCCTGCTTCCCTCTGCGAAGGGCCTATCCATTTACTTTTATGTTGAGTCATCACCCTCTTATTAAAAAGCACTAGCTGGAGAGCACAGTTGTCATTTGCATTCATCACTGTTAATTTATGTTGGGTATGACTATGATTGGATCTCTTTCACCATGAGTTACAATGTCTAGTCAGTCCTTGATCTTTAAAGGTGCTTTGCATTTATGTTTTGCGGTCTCAGAAAGGGCTAGCGAGATACCATCTTGGTATATCGTATTATGATTGTTTTGAGAAAGTGTTGTCATCCGAGATTTATTATTATGACTTGCTAGTTGATTATGCTATTGATATGAGTAATTATGAGACCTGAGAATTATTGCAAATGTGGTTAGTTACGATCTATGCTGAAAACTTGAATGCTGGCTTGACATAGTTACAACAACAAGAGCAAACAGAGTTTGTAAAAGTTTTTCTTTCTTTCTTCCAGTTTGTCAACTGAATTGCTTGAGGACAAGCAAGGGTTTAAGCTTGGGGGAGTTGATACGTCTCCGTCGTATCTACTTTTCCAAACACTTTTGCCCTTGTTTTGGACTCTATCTTGTATGATTTGAATGGAACTAACCCGGACTGACGCTGTTTTCAGCAGAATTGCCATGGTGTTGTTTTATGTGCAGAAAACAAATATTCTCGGAATGACCTGAAACTCCATGGAACATCTTAGAAAAAATAATAAAAAATCATCGCCAAAGATGAAGACCAGGGGGCCCACACCCTTCTCACGAGGGTGGGGGGCGCGCCCCCCTACCTCGTGGGCCCCCTGGATGCCCTCCGACGCCAACTCCAACTCTATATATTTGCTTTCGGAGAGAAACAAATTGGAGAGAAGAAATCATCGCGTTTTACGATACGAAGCCGCCGCCAAGCCCTAAAACCTCTCGGGAGGGCTGATCTGGAGTCCGTTCGGGGCTCCGGAGAGGGGGATTCGTCGCTGTCGTCATCATGAACCATCCTCCATCACCAATTTCATGATGCTCATCGCCATGCGTGAGTAATTCCATCGTAGGCTTGCTGGACGGTGATGGGTTGGATGAGATTTATCATGTAATCGAGTTAGTTTTGTTAGGGTTTGATCCCTAGTATACACTATGTTCTGAGGTTGATGTTGCTATGACTTTGCTATGCTTAATGCTTGTCACTAGGGCCCGAGTGCCATGATTTCAGATCTGAACCTATTATGTTTTCATGAATATATGTGAGTTCTTGATCCTATCTTGCAAGTCTATAGTCACCTACTATTTTTTATGATCCGGCAACCCCGAAGTGACAATAATCGGGACCACTCCCGGTGATGACCATAGTTTGAGGAGTTCGTGTATTCACTATGTGCTAATGCTTTGTTCCGGTTCTCTATTAGAAGGAGGCATTAATATCCCTTAGTTTCCAATAGGACCCCGCTGCCACGGGAGGGTAGGACAAAAGATGTCATGCAAGTTCTTTTCCATAAGCACGTATGACTATATACGGAATACATGCCTGCATTACATTGATGAATTGGAGCTAGTTCTGTGTCACCCTATGTTATGACTGTTACATGATGAACCGCATCCGGCAATTATCCATCACTAATCCGGTGCCTACGAGTTTTCCATATATTGGTTCTCGCTTGTTTACTTTCCCGCTGCTACTGTTACAATCACTACAAAATACCAAAAACATTACTTTTGCTGTCTTTACTTTTGTTGCTGCTACCACCACTATCATATTACTTTGCTACTAAACACTTTGCTGGAGATACTAAGTTTCTAGGTGTGGTTGAATTGACAACTAAGCTGCTAATACTTGAGAATATTCTTTGGCTCCCCTTGTGTCGAATCAATAAATTTGGGTTGAATACTCTACCCTCGAAAGCTGTTGCAATCCTCTATACTTGTGGGTTATCATGGATCACGTGATATCCCATTGTCACCACAGATAAGCACATGCAAGACATACATCAAGTGTTCTCAAATCCTTAAAGACTAAATCCTATAAGATAACTTCAAAGGGAAAACTCAATTCATCACAAGAGAGTAGAGGGGGAGAATCATCATAAGATCTAACTATAATTGCAAACCTCGCGATACATCAAGATCGTACCACCTCAAGAACACGAGAGAGAGAGAGAGAGAGAGAGATCAAACACATAGCTACTGGTACATACCCTCACCCCCGAGGGTGAACTACTCCCTCCTCGTCATGGAGAGTGTCGGGATGATTAAGATAGCCACCGGAGAGGGATTCCCCCCTCTGGCAGGGTGCCGGAACGGGTCTAGATTGGTTTTCGGTGGCTACGAAGGCTTCTGGTGGCGGAACTCCCGATCTATTATGCTCCCTGATGTTTCTAGGGTATATTGATATATATATATATATATATATGCGAAAGAAGTCGGTCAGGGGAGCCACGAGGGGCCCATGAGGGTGGGGGCGCGCCCAGGGGGCAGGCGCACCTCCCTGCCTCGTGGCCACCTCGAAGCTTCCCTGACGTAAACTCCAAGTCTCCTGGATTGCTTCCGTTCCAAAAATAACTTTCCCAAAGGTTTCATTCCGTTTGGACTCTGTTTGATATTACTTTTCTTGGATACACTGAAATAGGCAAGAAAACAACAATTTGGGCTGGGCCTCTGGTTAATAGGTTAGTCCCGAAAATAATACAAAAGTGTGTAATAAAGCCCAATAACATCCAAAACAGATAATATAATAGCATGGAACAATCAAAAATTATAGATATGTTGGAGACGTATTAGTACCTTAGACTGGGTGAAGCCGAAAGCTAGCGTTCTTAAGGGAATATTCGGTCGGCGAATTAAAGGTGTTTCCGCATTCACTCCATTGTGAACCCCAGATGTTACTTACCCCACGATTTTTTCAATCACAGTTCAGACTTGCACATTAAATGCATGAACACCCAGGGAAAGGAACCCTTAACGGAATTATTCTCTCTGGAAGATGTTTATTACATAATGTAATTTAACATAACTAGCCGGATACACATTGTTTGTTCGACAAATTATGACCTATACGCCTGGTTTCCACCCATACCCCGGTATATTCTACCGCTAGGGTATTCAGAAACACTCCACACCTTCGGGTCCAGAGGTTGAAGAGAAAAGGTCGGCGATGACAATTGTCTTTATTATCCAGCTAGAAGGAAAGTACATAGTCACTCACGACTCAAACACTTCCTCCTCTATACCGTCCAAAAGGCGGTCTAATTTACAATCCTATTGGGAATATTTGGCGGCCACCTCTACTTGGTCATATACCAAACTAATGGGAATTTCTTCCCCATTCGGCCCTAGTGGTCCGACACGAGCCATGTGATTAGGATCCAGCTTGGTATATCGCGTCTTCACCATGGCCCAGGCCTCTCGCGCACCCTCTCGGCAGGCCGATATCTTCCACAGTCGGATACGCCGGTGTGCTCCCTTGAACAGCTCTACCAGCTTCTCCATGCTTCCTGGAGGGGAGTCGGATGGCCATAAGGCCTTGGCTACACTCCGCATCGCCTGCCGAGCTTGCTCGTGCAACTGTGACAGCCCTTGCAGAAGATCACTTGCTGATCCAGACACCTCCTCTTCGGGGCGGTTCGTCAATACACCTGCAATTACAGCTATATCAGCTACTGTTACCTCCAAACTATTATAAGATAAAAGTGGCCACGTGTGGAATATGCCGCCTCGCAGCTTCTTGTTCTCCTTCATAGAGTCCGCTAGCTGAGCTCACACATCTTTCAGTTCTTCGCCCAGTTGGGTGTTCGAATCATAGAGTTTCTTTTTATCTTGAACGACTTTTATAATACACGCACGCCCGCTGCTAATAGCTTTTTGGCTCCGTGTTCTTCGCTTCGAGCGGCGTCCAGCTGCTCTCATAATTGGTCTAACAACCAAACACAAAGATAAGCACCCAGATTTGCACTATCAGTGTATAATTATGAATTCTCGATAGAGGGAAATATTACCGGGGATGCCTTGTATTTCTCCAGCTCGACATTGGCAGCAAGCAGCCGGCGCTGGCACTTTTCTAGTTCCTGAGCTAGCAGGGTGTTCTTCTCCGTAAGCACCTGGTTGTACATTGATCCTTAAATTAGTTGTTTCAACTCCTTTAAGTCTCGGGGGCTACTGGCATATGGTTATCATAGTCAGACAAAACAAATTTACTTACACATCTTTCAAATGCTGCCTTGTGGCCCTGTTAAGCCCATCTCGAGTAGCTCGGATGTATGCATCGGCCGAGCTGAAGGCGTTAAACGACTCTTCCGAAAAACCAGGGTCTTGTAAAATGGCCCGGCGGCATCGATGATTCATGGCACTCTCCACTTCTGAGTTGGTGACGGATACATCGTCTGAGTCCTCGGCTGAAGGACAGTCCGGCGTCGCCCCCGCATCAGCCCCCGTCTTCACGGCAGGATTTGACTCCTGGCTGCAGGAAGTACGGCCGCTCGAGCCTCTGAATATAGTCCGGCACACCTTTTTCCTGACACATGGAAAACGGGAAGGTCACGGTTGGACGTGACATCCCAAGTGCACATTGGCAAATTCATACCTCTTCAATGAAGGCCCGGCCGTGTCTTCGTTTGCTTTCCTTTTGGAAGGCTCGCCTAGTGTGGGGGACGCTCTCTTCAGAGATACCCCTGGTGTGGTACGGCGTGCCGAACCCTTCCACTTTTGAGCACAGGATAGTGCGGTGGGTGAGAAGGAAGGAGGGATCTCTTTTGGATAAGGTGTCTTTGGATTACTTACGTGTGAAGCTGGAAGGAGGCCGTGGTAATCAGCGATAATGGGTACATGTGTACCATCGTAGCTCATCTGATAGAATGTTCCCTCCTCAAGCTCCATGAATATGTCCGGATCTTCTTCATATCTGGGGTCAAGATCCCGGTTGCGATTCTCTGGCTGAGGGGCAGGGTCATGGATCCCCTCGACAGCCTTTCGACAGTCCTGTTAGGAGCAGATAAGATGCTGCCTGTCAATGAATGATCCAGGGACAAGATAAAATAAGTGGGGTCGAACCTTACCCACCTGGGAGGATTGTACATGGAAAGTCCGTCTCGATATTGGAGACAACTGAACTCCTCCTTCTCCCCTTTATACAGCTCGGCCAGAATCTTGGCTAGAGCGGCGGGGGTCTTCGGGCCCTTTTGGCCGTAACGTGAGGCGTCGTCTTATCCGTTATAATGCCACATGGGAAGTCCTCAATATTGGAGTGGCTGGACCCCCCGCGTTACAGAAATCGCCATCACCTCGACTATTGACAATCCAGACTCGGAAAGCGTTTTAATCTTGCCCAGTAGCAAGCTGATCTCCACGCTATCCTCTTCCTCGAGTCTCCGAGGACGCCAACTATGGCGCTTCTTCAGCGGAGCATTTGAAAACTCGGGGAGGCCTATGCGGACGGGGTCGGGTAGAGCGACGTCATCGATGTAGAACAATTCGGAAGGCCACTCTTCGGGAGCTTTCTTCGGCATGCCGGACAGGTATTTGGTCCCGGCGGTGCGCCACACTTCGGCTCCTCCCACTTCAAAAAATTGATCCACCTTGATTGCGAGGGACGAGGCAGAACAGTCTTCTCCATAAATCAAAATGGGCCTTGCAACCCAGGAATAGTTCGCATAGGGCGACATGACCTGCAATGTGGAGGATGGAGCCGAGGGTAAAATTGTGCAGCTGGAGGCCATAGTACTCCAGCAGCCCTCGGAGGAATGGGTGAATTGGAAACCCCACTCCCCTCAGC
This sequence comes from Triticum dicoccoides, assembly GCF_002162155.2. NCBI lineage: Eukaryota > Viridiplantae > Streptophyta > Magnoliopsida > Poales > Poaceae > Triticum > Triticum dicoccoides. The sequence continues at coordinate 148,445,408 of NC_041390.1, forward strand.
AGATAGGGGACGAAGCACACCCGTTCTCCCATAGACGGATTGGGAAAATCCTCTGCCTGGGTTTTGCCGTTAAAGGAGGCCAACCCTTCTCGAACAGGGACCAGATCTGCTGGAGGGAGAAATCCCTGCGTTTGCAGCTTCGCCAATCAGCTATGGGACACAGAGCACCTCTCCCACTCGCCTCTCTCTAGGTTGGAACGGGAAGAGGAGCTGGGATTGTTGGCCATGTTGGAATGGTCTTGCCTGGCGGTCTCTGAGGATTTTCTCCACTTGGTGCCGAAAGGATCTGAGATCCAATCTCTTTAAATAGATGCTCTTCCTTGCAAGATTGGGGTGTTATTTGCAAAAAATACCCTGACCGTCCGCATTCGCTCGACACGTGGAAAACGAGGACATTAAGCGCGTAGAAATCGAGGGGAGACATCGAATCTATGGCTGAATACACTACTTGGAAATCATTAAAGGAGGAACCCGCCTTGCAATACCGAAGACAATCTAGATGCCGAACGCCTCGCTGTTGAAGATTGGTTTGGGGGCTACTGAGGGAGTCCTGGACTAAGGGGTCCTCGGGCGTCCGGCCTGTTATCTATGGGCCGGACTGATGGGCTGTGAAGATACAAAGACCGAAGACTATACCCGTGTCCGGATGGGACTCTCCTTGGCGTGGAAGGCAAGCTTGGCGATGGAGTATGTAAATTCCCTTCTTTGTAACCGACCTTGTGTAACCCTAAATCCTCCCGGTGTCTATATAAACCGGAGGACTTAGTCCGGATAGGAGAGACTCAATACCTTAGTCATACAGGCTAGACTTCTAGGGTTTAGCCATTACGATCTAGTAGTAGATCAACTCTTGTAATACTCATATTCATCAATATCAATCAAGCAGGAAGTAGGGTATTACCTCCATAGAGAGGCCCCGAACCTGGGTAAACATCATGTCCCCTGTCTCCTGTTACCATCAACCTTAGACGCACAGTTCGGGACCCCCTACCTAAGATCCGCCGGTTTTGACACAAACACCACTCCCGGTGGTGACCGTAGTTTGAGGAGTTCATGTATTCACAGTGTGTTAATGTTTTGTTCTGGTTCTCTATTAAAAGGAGGCCTTAATATCTCTTAGTTTCCAGTAGGACCCCACTGCCACGGGAGGGTAGGACAAAAGATGTCATGCAAGTTCTTTCCATAAGCACGTATGACTATTTACGAAATAAATGCCTACATTATATTAATGAACTGGAGCTAGTGCCGTATCGCCCTAGGTTACAATTGTCTTATGATGAATATCATCAACAAGTCACCAATCCAATGCCTACGAATTTATCCTATATTGTTCTTGGTAAGTTACTACTGCTATCGTTACTATTGCACTTGTTACAAAACTACTGCTATCACTGTTACCATTACTGTTGTTGCTGCTACTATTATCCAAACTATCATATTACTTTGCTACTGATCACGTTGCTGCAGATAATTAATCTCCAGGTGTGGTTGAATTGACAACTCAGCTGCTAATACCTTCAAATATTCTTTGGCTCCCCTTTTGTTGAATCTATAAATTTGGGTTGAATACTCCACCCTTGAAAACTGTTGCGACCCCCTATACTTGTGGGTTATCTGTGTCGTTCAGGAGAGATGACTTGAGGAGGAGCAAACTAACCAGCTGATTTCCCGTGTTGAGGGATGGGCGTTCTCTACAACTATTACGAAACAAGACATAACCTATTTTATTGTTTAAGGGAAATTACACTTACTTGTTTGAATCAAGAGATTTGTTGTGGATTTTGTCAATTGGGTCAGTTGAGGCTCAAACCCAAGCATCTATGCTTTGTGCTCGCAATAGTTCGACTAATTCCCCACGTGAAAAACTCATTTTGTTTAGGAGAGATAATATAATCCCGTACCGGCCTCAACCTATTCATCAGACACTTGGAGACCACCTTGTAAATTACATTACATAAACTCATTTGAACACAATCTGACAACTTAGTAGGGTTTGACATTTTAGGAATAAGAACAATGGAGGTAGAGTTGATTCCCTCTGGCATAATTCCAATTCTAAAAAACTCTCTAACTGCACCATTTACGCTATCCTTTATTGAGCTTCAATTACGCTGAAAAAATATCATTAAAAAATCATCGGGTCGCGGTGCTTTTAAAGGACCAATTTGGAACAGAGCATCTGAAATGTTCTTGTCAGGAAAATCCTTGCATAAACGAACTAGAGGCTTAGAAAGTGGCAACACAATCGAAGCATCAAAGATCAGGATCGGCCGAGGAAATATCATGAAAATAGGAGCATGCCATGTTACCCATAGTGTGTTCATCGGAATGAACAACGCAATCAACATCTGTGAGCTCACCAATTTATGTTTCCTCGTCCTCCAAATTGCCTTGCTATGAAATATATGTTCTTATTGCAGTCCTTCAGCCAAGTAATTCTTGACTACTCCACATCATTTTTTGCTTATAAATTAACTCATTCATCTTATCAGTTACTCTTGTTATTTCTCGATGATCGGTGTTCATAATTTTGGGCGATACTTATTCAGTTCCCATGCTATGTTGCCAAACTTTGAATTACTCCACCACCGAAGAGAAGCCATTGTTTTTTTCCAATGCCTTTTCTAGCTTACCTAAAATTTTCAAGGTCTTGAGTATATTGATTATTAGAAAATACGAGATAGACTAGGATTTGTTCTGGCTTGTCTTGTACTCCAAGTTGATCATTGTACTCCTATATATATGCCCATGAGGCTCAAGCAAAACAGCGAACTATTCCACCAATCCTCTCTCTCCCTTCTAACACAAGGTACCAAAAGATTCCCATGGAGCTTTGGGAGTGCAACATCTCGCTCCCAAAGAACACCGTATTGGCAGCAAGGACGATCGACGACTGCCCACAACATGCACCCTGTATCAGTAGGATCGAGAAGGAGGTTTGGGATGGGATTAGGGTGAACTTTCTTAATAATTAGTTCTATGTATGTATACTCCAATCTTTTTCTTGACGGGATCTATACTCCAAACTTTGTTTACATGGAATTGATTGAAAAGCAATTGCACAATGGGGTTAAATTCAAACTTTTGGTTAAATGTTTTTCTATGTATTTTATATCGAGTCTATTACAGTAGCTCATGGGTTACCTGCAGTTCAATGTATAAGTAGTTTTTTGTGGGTAAATGTATAAGCAGTTTAACACTGAAACGCGAACCAATCTGTGGTTGGCTGGTTAGAGGAACTGTGGTATCTCCAGCCCATCAGGGTTCAAATCCCGATACTCGCATTTATTCCTGGATTTATTTTAGGATTACCGGCGATGCGCATTCAGTGGGAGGAGACGTTCTCGTCGATGACAAGGCACCTACAGTGACTTCATAAATTTCAAGATGATATGCGCATATATATGAGCACTTGTGTCTGTACTGATGTTCAAAAAAAGTTTAACACCGAAACAATGTGTCCTTTGGTTCAGCCCTAGCTACTTTGGCCAGGAAGATTTAGCAGTACTAAATTGAGGCTAGCTGTCTAATTAAGGTCTAGTAGTCTCACCTACTCCACCCTGTATGGTTACTCGCCACATCAAGATGACAAAATGTTAAGCAATAGGCTTTTCTTTTCTTTTCTTTTTTGCGG
>NC_041390.1:148449368-148524735 GCF_002162155.2 Triticum dicoccoides
AATAGGCTTTTTGACAAAGCAGTAATGATAGTAGATGATGTAAATGAAGAGATGACCATCGTACTTATTCAACTATATGAACGTGCCCATCGCTTATTATAGTAACAAAATAAGTGATCCTCCCTTCGTAACAAAATATAGAACGTTTTTTGTTTCACAGACAATTGTTAAAAACATCTTACATTTTGTTACAGAGGGAATACTACATAAAAGAATGGCGTGCCCATCGACCACTTGTGAATCAAAGCAGAGTGTCTCAGAAAAAAATGATGCACTTGTGCTGAAAATTGTCTACATAATCACGCCGCGTCAACGACATGCAGCTGGAGCTGTAGCCCACTGCACCTGCCAGCGAGCTCTTCACCGACCCACCATAGCCAATCCTCAAGACACCACCCCCACGCAAGTCTGCACCGCCGAAGACCAGATCAAGAGCTCTGTCTGCCCCGGTATGCCAGAGCGCGAGGCAGGCCATGATGAACAACCAGGTGCCAGTTGCCGAACATGCTGCTCTTCACATCCTTCGTGAGCTGGGTATGCTAGGGCCAAAAGACAGGATGACATCGCAAGCAGCAGAAGCCCTCATTCACTGTTTCAACGAGCCACTAACCAGGGTAGACATCACCTGCATCGCCAAGCTCACACGCCTGGACGAGGCAACTCTGCTTGTTGTAGTAGGCCTCGCAGGACCGGATGGAGCTGCCATTGTTGGCCAGTAGTTAGTTATGTTAGTCTGCATTAGTATTAGTCTCCGATGGTGGCTGACCTTCAGTCTGTTTGAGTTAGGTTTTAGTTTCAGGATGCTGCTCTGTAACCGTAGGTGCAGATTGTGGTCGTGCTGGCACCGGTGAGACTTGGGGCCTATTGGTGGTCGCCGACACTCCCCTGCTAGCCTGTTTGTGTACCCGTCTTTTTGTAGCATCAATTTAATAGAGCTGTCAGAGAAAACCTGGTTTCCCCATGAGTGAACACATCTGCCCGATCATGTCTTGGATCGTACGGGGGCGGAATTCGCCGGCTAGACGTGTTGCCGTCACTGAAGTTGCTGTTTCCCACCGTTTAGGAATCCTCTGCTTGCAGGAGATGAAAATCTCAACCTGGACTGCAGAATTGGCCAGAGAGATCGTAGGTGCAAAGCTTAGTGATTGTGTGGTTTTGCCAGTGATCGAAACCAGGGGGTGAGGCCATCTTCTGGGACAAGGATGTGGTAGATATTGCCTTCCATGCAATCGGGCAATTCACAATAACAACTCAAGCCTGCCTCAAGGCAACAAACACAAAGTTCAGGCTGACAACTGTTTATGGGCCGGCCAACGATGAGCGCAAAGAGGATTTCCTGGCTGAGTTAAGTAGACCTGCTCCACCTTTGGGTCAACCATGGTTGACAAATGGGGATTTCAACATCATATATGAAGCCAGAGATAAAAACAATGACTGCATAAACAGAAGGATCATGGGCCGATTCAGACATGCGATTGACTCAGCTGAACTCAAATAGATCAAATGCAAAAATAGATGATACACTTGGAGCAATGAGAGGGAAAGATCAACACTTGAGAGCTCTCTTCCCCTCAGTTTTCCTCATGGCCTCCTCTTCCACCTGCTCTGATCACTGTCCTCTTCTCTTGGCGGACGCTGCCACACCAAGGAGAAAAGCTAGGTTTCATTTTGAATCTCTCTGGCCAAAATTCCCCCATTTCCAACACACGGTGGCCAAAGCTTGGAATAGACCAGTCAACCACTCACGCGCCTTCGTCGGACTCAAACCGAAGCTTCAGCGAACTGCAAAGGACCTGAAAATATGGAGCAAAATGCTCTTCAGTGATGCGAGAATGCAATTCCACATTGCATCAGAGATCATCCTCCGCCTAGATGTTGCCCAAGATACCAGAGCGTTGACCCCTCTTGAATTCTCTTTGAGAAAGAAGTTGAAACTGAGAATTCTTGGGTTGGCTGCAATTGAAAGGGAGAGGAAGAGGCAGGCATCAAGAGTAACTTTGCTGCATGCTGGCGATGCAAACACCAAATTTTTCAACGCAAAAATAAATTCAAGGCGGCGAAAAAACTTCTTTGCAACTCTGAAAACTGAGAATGGGGTGGCCACTTCTCACGATGACAAAGAGGAATGTATCTTCACTCATTTTGACAGCCTGCTGGGTTCAAAGCAGCAATGCACAAGGATGATAAACTGGCAACAGCTGCAACTTCCAACAATCCAGGGAGGTGGGCTGGATAATCCCTTCACCGAGGAAGAAATTTGGAATGCAATAAAAGACATGCCCCAAGAAAAAGCCCCAAGCCCCGACGGCTTCAATGGTGTTTTCTTTAGAGCGTGCTGGCCGATAATCAAGCAGGACATCCTAGCTGCCTTTCATCAATTCCACCACATTCCTGGCGACTTCAAACCTCTAAACAAGGCTTATAGTTGCTCTCCTACCCAAGAAATATGGCGCTGAAACAATAGCTGAGTACCGCCCAATAAGCCTTACTCATTCAATTGCAAAGCTGTTTGCAAAGGTCCTGCAGCTTCGTCTCTCCCAGGTGATCGGCCAAATCATCTCACTGGCCCAGTCCGCTTTCATGAAAGCAAAGTGCATGCAGGATAGTTTCCTCTATGTTCAAAACTACGTTCGTGCGCTTCATCACCAAAAAGCCCTAGCGCTCCTTCTCAAGTTAGATATATCCAAGGCTTTTGACAATGTATCTTGGGAATATCTGCTGCAACTACTAGAAAGATTAGGTTTTAGCGCTAGATGGAGGGATTGGATCTCACTCTTGTTAGTCACCTCCTCCTCTTCGTTCATCTTAAATGGCTGTCTAGGGCGTGAGCTTGATCACTATAGAGGTTTGCGGCAAGGGGACCCCCTCTCCCCCTACTCTTCATCATCGCCATCGACCCCCTTCATCGCCTACTAGAAAGAGCTGCAGAGCTGGGCGTGCTCACGCCCCTGCCCGACAGGATAGTGACCCTTAGAACCTGCATATATGCCGACAACACCATGATCTTCGCCAACCCCCTTCGTTCCGAGCTCGACACCCTCCTTCACTTACTTGAAGAGTTTGGCAATGCCACAGGGCTCCACATCAATTTAGATAAATCTTCAGTTGCCCCGATTAGATGTGAAGGCATCGACCTGTAGGGCGTTCTTCACGGTTTCCGCGGTAGTACCGTAGGTTTCCCGCTCTGCTATCTTGGCCTCCCCATTACAATCTCCCGTGTGCGCCTGGTACATCTTCAGTTCATCATCGACAGAATTAGAGCTAGATTTACGGCATGGAAAGGGCGACTCATGTCCATTGCGGGGTGTTAGGTACTCGTCCGGTCCGTCCTAACGGCACTGCCCACCTTTGCCCTGAAGGTCCTGCGCGTCCCAAAAAAGCTTCTCAAAGACATTGACAAGTGCAGGTGGCATTTTCTCTAGTCCTAAGACGAGGAGCTCACTGGGGGTAAAAGCAAGGTTAACTGGTCCACTGTCTACTCCCCAACTGATTATGGAGGCCTGGGTGTTCTTGACCTATACAATTTTAGTCGTGCGCTAAGGCTCAGATGGCTTTGGCTGCGTTGGCGGCATCCTGATTGGCCATGGGCGAGCATGGAACCATCCTGTGATGATGCGGACAAGGAAGTATTTGCTGCAACAACAAAGGTTCAGATTGGCGATGGAGAGACTGCCTCTTTCTAGAGCTGTGCATGGCTTGGGCTGACTACCCCGCACTCCTCCTTCCCCAAGCTGTACGCGCATGCAAGAAGAAAAAGCAGAACAGTGAAGGATGCTTTGATGGCTGATGCCTGGATCCGAGACCTCGCCCACGGAAACACCTCTGCTCTCCTTCATGATTTCCTCACTCTGAACAGGCTCATTAGGCTCGCCACGGTGCAGTTGCAACCCCAAATCCCTAACGAAATCACCTGGAAGAGCTTGGGGTCACGAAGCTACACTGCCGCCTCTGCCTACATCCCGCAGTTCATCAGCAAGGTCAGGTCGCCCCACAACAACATCGTCTGGAGCACCTGGGCTCATGGGAGGACTAAGGTCTTCTGTTGGCTGATGCTCCAAGGAAGAATCTGGTGCAATGACCGTTTGCAAAGAAGAGGCTGGCCGAACAACTATTTCTACCAGTTCTGTTTCAGAAACCTGGAAACGACGGCGAACCTATTTTGGCATTGCGACTTTGCTCGGTCGGTTTGGCAAAGGATCTCTACATGGACTGGATGCTCTTCCACCGACCCAGCAAGATGGCACCTGATGTCAAACTCCACCCAAATCATCACCAAGATGAGTTAGGACACCAGCACTGCTTGTAGGAAAGGTGTCAACTCCCTCATCCTCTTGACCTTGTGGGAGATTTGGGGCGAAAGAAATGGCCGCACCTTCAGAAACAAGACCGCCACTGCCAATGAGGTTACAACCTCCATCAGACGATCAATCGAGTTGTGGCGTGCAGCAGGCGCAACATGCCTAGAGCCCCCACTTGGGGAACAACCGAGAGATATGTACTTTCCAAACTTTCCCAACCTTCGATGGCTGGTTTCTTTTTCTCCTTCTTTTCTCAGTTTTAGTCCTTGACCCCCAGGTCCCCCCACAACTTGTTTTATCTCTCCATTGCTCTCTACTAAATCAATGAAATGCCAGGATCCCTGGATCTTTCAAAAAAAAATCACAACCTATACAGCCACAACAGCGGCAAATATATGGCTTCCGTGCTTTTGTAAAACAACCCGGTTGCCCTCGCTGTTGACTACAAAAGAGAAAAGTCCACATTTGAACCCTGAACTAACCACGCATTTTAATTTACAACCCTAAACTTTAAAACCAGTCAAAATACACCCTCAACTTACCACAAGGTTCAAAACTCAACCCTGGTCTCGGTTTGGCGTCTGTCTATTGGGTTTGACCGCAGTAAATGCTGAGTTAGCACTGCCAACTAAGCCTAGAGCTTGGGGACTATTAAAAAAGTGGAGTCCCGCATGATCCCACCTCTGTTTGACCTTTCTCCCACTTGATAGACAACCTCCCTTCAACCTTCCACTATCGGCGCCTCCATCAGCAGGGGCCATGCTGCCGCACTCCAACCCCAACGCTACCACCCCACGACACCCTAAATCCCGCTGCTCTGGCCGCCCATAGCATCTGGCTGCCGGTCGCGAGTGGATGCCGGAGTCAGGCGGCAGGCACAGCGGTGAGAGCAATGGCTGTCACGGGAGGAGCAAGGGCTTGGGGTTGGGGCAAGCAAGAGCAAAATGATCCACAATTTTTTTAAATAATCCTCCAAGCCCTATGCTTAGTTCACATTGTCTGCTGAGTTGGCACTGCCAAGTGAGCATTGACTAAGGTCAAACCCGCTTGACAGACACAAAACCAAGACCACGCGGTTGAGTTTTGAACATCGTGGTAAGTTGGGGGTGTTTTTTGACCAGTTTTAAAGTTCAGGGTTGTAAATTAAACCAAGTGGTCAGTTCGTGGTTGAAATGTGGACTTCTCTCACTACAAAAATGTACTAACCATTTACCATGCTTCATCTTCTAGATTGTGGAAACCGGTGGTGATGGTGAGGTCGACGTGTAGTTTTTGGAACTTCGTGACTAGAATCTCCTCGCCTTTCGCGGGGTCCTAAATTTTTTGAGATAACATGCGGCAGTAGACAAAGCACGAACTACGTACCTTGGGTAAGCTGGGCTAGGTCGCAGACGTCGGCGGAGGTGTACACAGCAAGACCGTTCTAGAGGGTAGCGCCGAGGATCCCCTCCTCCTCGGCAAGTTCAAGAGCGGTCGTGGGGGAGAGGTCGGTGGTCCGCACCAGCCACTCGCCGGAGTAGAGCAGCACTGCCACCAAGTGCCTCGCCATGAACCCCCGCCCGCCGGTCACCGTGCACAACCTTGCCTCTCGGCGGTCATAGGCGCCGATAGGTGATGCCATCTCGACCGACGGCCGGTTCAATGCCACTAACGTGTAGGGATTTGCTCGCTGTATGTAGGTACGTACTACACCCTTATCACACGTGCCAGTAGTGGTGCTATGCAATTACAAGCACTAGCTACCTTCATTTAAATAGGCTTTACCGATCGATGCATGATCGATGGCACTGTCATTCAAATTAATAGATGTGCTCAATGGGCATGTTTGGTTGCTTTCGCTGCCGGGCCTAGCTCAGAGGGGAAAACGAGCCAGGCTGAGTAGGGCCTAGATAAGCAAAAACAAGGTCGAAAAAGTAGATGACCAGTTGATTGGTTGCCTGCATCGAGGGTCTTGTCATCGAGTTGCAATTTTCACCGGGCGTTTGGTTGCATACATGCATATGATTACCAACGTTAACTGAAGGAAATATGCCCTAGAGGCAATAATAAAAATGTTATTTATATTTTCTTATATCATGATAAATGTTTATTATTCATGCTAGAATTGTATTAACCGGAAACTTAGTACATGTGTGAATACATAGACAAACAGAGTGTCCCTAGTATGCCTCTACTTGACTAGCTCGTTAATCAAAGATAGTTAAGTTTCCTGGCCATAGACATGTGTTGTCATTTGATGAACAGGATCACATCATTAGAGAATGATGTGATGGACAAGACCCATCTGTTAGCTTAGCATTATGATTTTTTAGTTTTATTGCTATTGCTTTCTTCATGACTTTTAGATATTCCTCTAACTATGAGATTATGCAACTCTTGAATACCGGAGGAACACTTTGTGTGCTATCAAATGTCACAACGTAACTGGGTGATTACAAAGATGCTCTACAGGTGTCTCCGATGGTGTTTGTTGAGTTGGCATAGATCAAGATTAGGATTTGTCACTCCGAGTATCAGAGAGGTATCTCTGGGCCCTCTCGGTAATGCACATCACTATAAGCCTTGCAAGAAATGTGATTAATGAGTCAGTTACAGGACGGTGCATTATAGAATGAGTAATGAGACATGCCGGTAAAGAGATTGAACTAGGTATGATGATACGACGATCGAATCTCGGGCAAGTAACATATCAATGACAAAGGGAATGACGTATGTTGTTATGAGGTTTGACCGATAATGATCTTCGTAGAATATGTAGGAGCCAATATGAGCATCCAGGTTCCGCTATTGGTTATTGACCGGAGATGTGTCTCGGTCATGTCTACATAGTTCTCAAACACGTAGGGTCCACACGCTTAACATTCGATGACAATTTATATTATGAGTTATGTGTTTTGGTAACCGAAGTTTGTTCAGAGTCCCGGATGAGATCACGGACATGACGAGGAGTCTCGAAATGGTTGAGAGGTAAAGATTGATATATTGGAAGGTTATATACGGACATCGGAATGGTTTCGAAGAAGATCGGGGATTTTTCGGAGTACCAGGAGGTTACCGGAACCCCCCAGGAAAGTTAATGGGCCTATTGGGCCATAGTGGAGAGATAGGTTGCCACAAGAGGTGGGGCGCCCCCAAGCCCAAACCGAATTGGACTAGGGTTGGGGGCGCGGCCCACCTTTCCTTCTCCCTCTCCTCCCTTTCCCCTTTCCCCTTTCCGTTAGTTGGAAGGAGGGGGGCTGAATCCTACTTGGACTAGGAGTCCAAGTAGGACTCTCCCCTCGGCGCGCCCCCCTCGGGCCGTCCACCTCCTCCTCCCCCCTTTATATACGAGGGCGGGGGCACCCCAAAGGCACAACATCAATTGTCTTAGCCGTGTGCGGTGCCCCCCTCCATAGTTTACCAGCTTGGTCATATTGTCGTAGTGCTTAGGCGAAGCCCTGCGTGGATCACATCACCAACACCGTCACCATGCCTTCATGCTGACAAAAATCTCCCTCGTCCCTCTACTGGATCAAGAGCTCGAGGGACGTCATCGTGTTGAACGTGTGCTGAACACGGAGGTGCCGTACGTTCGGTACTTGGATTGGTTGGATCGTGAAGACGTTCGACTACATCAACCGCGTTACATAACGCTTTCGCTTTCGGACTACGATGGTATGTAGACACACTCTCCCCTCTCGTTGCTGTGCATCTCTGCTACGTCTTGAGCTTGCGTTGGTTTTCCCCGAAGAGGAAGGGATGATGCATCAGAGTAGCGTAAGTATTTCCCTCAGTTTTTGAGAACCAAGGTATCAATCCAGTAGGAGCCCATGCTCAAGTCCCTCGTACCTGCACAAAGCGATATCTACTCGCAACCAACGTGATTAGGGGTTGTCAAGCCCTTCACGGTCACTTACGAGAGTGAGATCTGATAGATATAATGTTTTTGGTATTTTTGATATAAAGATGCAATGTAAAAAGTAAAGGCAAAGTAAAAAAGCAAAACAATATTAAAGTGATGGAGATTGATATGATGAGAATAGACCCGGGGGCCATAGGTTTCACTAGTGGCTTCTCTCAAGAGCATAAGTATTCTACGGTGGGTGAACAAATTACTGTTGAGCAATTGACAAAATTGAGCATAGTTATGAGAATATCTAGGCATGATCATGTATATAGGCATCACGTCCGTGACAAGTAGATCGAAACGATTCTGCATCTACTACTATTACTCCACTCATCGACCGCTATCCAGCATGCATCTAGAGTATTAAGTTAAAAATGGAGTAACGCCTTAAGCAAGATGACATGATGTAGAGAGATAAATTCATGCAATATGAAATAAACCCCATCTTGTTATCCTCGATGGCAACGATACAATATGTGCCTTGTTGCCCCTTCTGACACTAGGTAAGGACACCGCAAGATCGAACCCAAAGCTAAGCACTTCTCCCATGGCAAGAACTACCAATCTAGTTGGCCAAACCAAACGGATAATTCGAAGAGACTTGCAAAGATAACCAATCATACATAAAAGAATTCAGAAAAGATTCAAATATTATTAATATATAGACTTGATCATAAACCCACAATTCATTGGTCTCAACAAACACACCGCAAAAAGAAGATTACATCGAATAGATCTCCACAAGAGAGGGGAGAACTTTGTATTGAGATTCAAAGAGAGAGAAGAAGCCATCTAGCTACTAACTATGGACCCGAAGGTCTGAGGTAAACTACTCACACTTCATCGGAGGGGCTAGGATGATGTAGAAGCCCTCCATGATGACGGCCCTCTTCCGGCGGAGCTCTGGAACAGGCCCCAAGATGGGATCTCGTGGATACAGAAAGTTGCGGCGCTGGAATTAGGTTTTTGGCTCCTGTTCTGATCGTTTGGGGGTACGTGTGTATATATAGGAGGAAGGAGTACGTCAGTGGAGCACCGAGGGGCCCACGAGGCAGGGGGCACGCCCTAGGGGGGCGCGCCCCCCACCCTCGTGACCTCCTCTTTGATCCCTTGTAGTAGGGTCCAAGTTTCCTGGATCACATTCGGTGAGAAAATCACGTTTCCAAAGATTTTATTCCGTTTGGACTCCGTTTGATATTCTGTTTATCCGAAACACTAAAATAGGCAAAAAAACAGCAATTTTGGGTTGGGCCTCCGGTTAATAGGTTAGTCCCAAAAATAATATAAAAGTGGAAAATAAAGCCCTAATATAGTCCAAAACAGTAGATAATATAGCATGGAGCAATCAAAAATTATAGATACGTTGGAGACGTATCAGGCATCCCCAAGCTTAATTCATGCTCGTCCTCGAGTAGGTAAATGATAAAAAGAGAATTTTTGATGCGGAGTGCTACTTGGCATAATTTCAATGCAAATCTTCTTAATTGTGGTATGAATATTCAGATTAGAAAGATTCAAGACAAAAGTTTATATTGACATAGAAAATAATAATACTTCAAGCATACTAATAAAGCAATTATGTCTTCTCAAAATAACATGGCCAAAGAAAGTTATCCCTACAAAATCATATAGTCTGGCTATGCTTCATCTTCCCCACACAAAGTATTTAAATCATGCACAACCCCGATGACAAGCCAAGCAATTGTTTCATACTCTAACTTTTTCAAAACTTTTTCAATCTTCACGCAATACATGAGCGTGAGCCATGGATATAGCACTATAGGTGGAATAGAATGGTGGTTGTGGAGAAGACAAAAAGGACAAGATAGTCTCACATCAACTAGGCATATCAACGGGCTATGGAGATGCCCATCAATAGATATCAATGTGAGTGAGTAGGGATGGCCATGCAACGGATGCACTAGAGCTATAAATGTATGAAAGCTCAACAAAAGAAACTAGTGGGTGTGCATCCAACTTGCTTGCTCACGAAGACCTAGGGAAATTTGAGGAAGCACATCATTGGAATATACAAGCCAAGTTCTATAACGTAAAATTCCCACTAGTATATGAAAGTGACAACATATGAGACTCTATATATGAAGAACATGGTGCTACTTTGAAGCACAATATATGAGACTCGCTATATCATGGTGCTACTTTGAAGCACAAGTGTGGAAAAAAAAGGATAGTAGCATTGCCCCCTTTTTAATTTATTTATATTTTTTGGGGCCTTCTTTTTTTTCTTTGGCCTCTATTTTTTTGGGACAATGCTCTATTGAATGATGATCATCACACTTCTGTTTATTTACAACTCAATGATTACCACTTGATACTAAAACAAAGTATGACTCTATATGAATGCCTCCGGCGGTGTACCGGGATATGCAATGAATCAAGAGTGACAAGTATGAAAGAATTATGAATGGTGGCTTTGCCACAAATACTATGTCAACTACATGATCATGCTAAGCAATATGACAATGATGGATGTGTCATGATGAACTAGATGGTGGAAAGTTGCATGGCAATATATCTCGGAATGGATATGGAAATGCCATAATAGGTAGGTATGGTGGCTGTTTTAAGGAAGGTATATGGTAGGTGTATGATACCGGCGAAAGTTGTGCGGTATTAGAGAGGCTAGCAAGGGTGGAAGCGTGGGAGTGCGTATAATCCATGGACTCAACATTAGTCATAAAGAACTCATATACTTATTGCAAAAATATAGAAGTTATCAAAGCAAAGTATTACATGCATGCTCGTAGGGGGATAGATTGGTAGGAAAAGACCATCGCTCGTCCCCGACCGCCACTCATAAGGAAGACAATCAATAAATAAATCATGCTCCGACTTCATCACATAACGGTTCACCATACGTGCATGCTATGGGAATCACAAACTTCAACACAAGTATTCTTTAAATTCACAACTACTCAACTAGCATGACTTTAATATTATCACCTCCATATCTCAAAACAATTATCATGCTTCAATCTTTTCTTAGTATTCAACACACTCAAAAGAAAGTTTCACAAATCTTGAATACCAAGCATATTATTATTAGGCAAGTTACCATGCTATTAAGAGACTCTCAAATTAATTTAAGTGAAGCATGAGAGATCAATAGTTTCTTTAAAACGAATCCATCACCGTGCTCTAAAAGATCAAAGTGAAGCACATAGAGCAAAATTATCTAGCTCTAAATATATAAGTGAAGCACATAGAGCAAAACTATAACACTCAAAAGATATAAGTGAAGCACATAGAGCAAAAGTACTACGCTCAAAAGATATAAGTGAAGCACATAGAGTATTCTATCAAATTTTAATTCATGTATGGCTCTCTCAAAAGGTGTTTACAGCAAGGATGATTGTGGCATACTAACAAACAAAGACACAAATAATACAAGACGCTCCAAGCAAAACAGATATCATGTTGGTGAATAAAAATATAGCTCCAAGTAAATTACCGATGGAAGTGGACGAAAAGAGGGGATGCCTTCCGGGGCATCCCCAAGCTTTGACTTTTTGGTGTCCTTGGATTATATTGGGGGTGACATGGGCATCCCCAAGCTTAGTCTCTTGCCACTCCTTGTTCCATGATCCATCAAAAGAATTCACCCAAAACTTGAAAACTTCACAACCCAAAACTCAAAATAGAAAACTCGTGAGCTCCGTTAGCGAAAGAAAACAAAAGACCACTTCAAGGTACTGTAATGAACTCATTCTTTATTTATATTGTCGTTAAACCTACTGTATTCCAACTTCTCTATGGATTATAAACTATTTTACTAGCCATAGATTCATCAAAATAAGCAAACAACACACGAAAAACAGAATCTGTCAAAAAACAGAACAGTCTGTAGTAATCTGTAGCTAGCGCAAGATCTGGAACCCCCAAAATTATAAAATAAATTGCTGGACGTGAGGTATTTATCTATTAATCATCTTCAAAAATAATTAACTAAATATCACTCTTCAAATAAAAATGACAGCAGTTCTCGTGAGCGCTAAAGTTTCTGTTTTTTACAACAAGTTCAACAAGACTTTCCCCAAGTCTTCCCAACGGTTCTACTTGGCACAAAAACTAATTAAACACAAAAAACACAATCATAACTGAAGATAGATGAATTATTTATTAATAAACAAGAGCAAAAAGCAAGGAATAAAAATAAAATTGGGTTGCCTCCCAACAAGCGCTATCGTTTAACGCCCCTAGCTAGGCATAACAAGCAATGATAGATCTAGGTATTGCCATCTTTGGTAGGCAATTCTTCAATTAGGCATCTACCATTTTTAGGAATTTCTTTCTTTTTATTAATTATCAAACTTTTAGGCACAAGATCGAAAAATTCATTTGTAATGAATGGTTCTTTAATGATAGCAAAAAGATTGGGATGAATACTTATAGATTTAAGATCAGCAGTTTCCTTACTAGATGATTCACCCTTATTTTTAGGAACATACATAAGCTTGTCAATTTTAGTAGGAGACTAGGAGTATATTTTACGGAAGAAAAAGCGGTTCCCAAATTTGTAATGATACCCTCAAGTTTATCAATTCTAGTAGAATCTAAGTTCATCTTCTCATTAACTATGGGTTCCTTTTCCTTAATATTTTTCAAAGTCATTCCTACCTTAGATCCATATTGAGTAATTTGATTGTGGATCTTTTTATCTAGATTTTCAATTGATTCAAGAGTGGCAACTTTGTTTTCAATAATTTCAAGTCTTTGCATAACATGCTCCAAAGTTAACATGGTTCCATTAACCAAAAGAGATGGTGAGCCAAATAAATCCATCATAGCATTATAAGAATCAAAAGTATGGCTACCCAAGAAGTTCCCACCGGTAATGGTATCGAGGATATATCTATACCAAGGATTAACACCTACATAAAAATTGCGAAGAAGAACTAAGGTAGATTGTTTCCTGGTAGATCTATTTTGAGCATTGCAAATTCTATACCAAGCATCTTTTAGATTTTCTCCCTCCCTTTGTTTAAAATTTAGAACTTCACTCTCGGGAGACAACGGAGAAGATATGAGACTAGCCATGACGACAAGCAAACAAAGAGGCGAATAGAGAGGGAGGATAGAGAGAGAGGGCGAATAAAATGGCAAGGGTGAATTGAGGGGAGAGCAAAATGAGAGGAAAATGGCAAATAATGTAATGCGGGAGATAGGGATTGTGATGGGTACTTGGTATATTGACTTTTTGTGTAGACTCCCGGACAACGGCGCCAGAAATCCTTCTTGCTACGTCTTGAGCTTGTGTTGGTTTTCCCCGAAGAGGAAGGATGATGCAGCAGAGTAGCGTAAGTATTTCCCTCACTTTTTGAGAACGAAGGGTATCAATCTAGTAGGAGCCCACGCTCAAGTCCCTCGTACCTGCACAAAGCGATAGCTACTCGCAACCAACGCGATTAGGGGTTGTCAAGCCCTTCACGGTCACTTACGAGAGTGAGATCTGATAGATATAATATTTTTGGTATTTTGATATAAAGATGCAAAGTAAAGAGTAAAGGCAAAGTAAAAAGCAAAACAATATTAAAGTGATGGAGATTGATATGATGAGAATAGACTAGGGGGGCATAGGTTTCACTAGTGGCTTCTCTCAAGAGCATAAGTATTCTACGGTGGGTGAACAAATTACTGTTGAGCAATTGACAGAATTGAGCATAGTTATGAGAATATCTAGGCATGATCATGTATATAGGCATCACATCCGTGACAAGTAGATCGAAACGATTCTGCATCTACTACTATTACTCCACTCATCGACCGCTATCCAGCATGCATCTAGAGTATTAAGTTAAAAACAGAGTAACGCCTTAAGCAAGATGACATGATGTAGAGAGATAAATTCATGCAATATGAAATAAACCCCATCTTGTTATCCTCGATGGCAACGATACAATACGTGCCTTGCTGCCCCTTCTGTCACTGGGTAAGGACACCGCAAGATCGAACCCAAAGCTAAGCACTTCTCCCATGGCAAGAACTACCAATCTAGTTGGCCAAACCAAATGGATAATTCGAAGAGACTTGCAAAGATAACCAATCATACATAAAAGAATTCAGAAAAGATTCAAATATTATTCATAGATAGACTTGATCATAAACCCACAATTCATCAGTCTCAACAAACACACCACAAAAAGAAGATTACATCGAATAGATCTCCACAAGAGAGGGGAGAACTTTGTATTGAGATTCAAAGAGAGAGAAGAAGCCATCTAGCTACTAACTATGGACCCGAAGGTCTGAGGTAAACTACTCACAGTTCATCGGAGGGGCTAGGATGATGTAGAAGCCCTCCGTGATGACGGCCCTCTTTCGGCGGAGCTCCGGAACAGGCCCCAAGATGGGATCTCGTGGATACAGAAAGTTGTGGCGGTGGAATTAGGTTTTTGGCTCCTGTTCTAATCATTTGGGGGTACTTGTGTATATATAGGAGGAAAGAGTACGTCGGTGGAGCACCGAGGGGCCCACGAGGCAGGGGGCGCGCCATAGGGGGGCGCGCCCCCCCACCCTCATGACCTCCTCTTTGATCCCTTGCAATAGGGTCCAAGTCTCCTGGATCACGTTCGGTGAGAAAATCACGTTTCCGAAGATTTTATTCCGTTTGGACTCCGTTTGATATTCTGTTTATCCGAAACACTAAAATAGGCAAAAAAAACAACAATTCTAGGCTGGGCCTCCAGTTAATAGGTTAGTCCCAAAAATAATATGAAAGTGCAAAACAAAGCCCAATATAGTCCAAAACAGTAGATAATATAGCATGTAGCAATCAAAAATTATAGATACGTTGGAGATGTATCAATCTCCTAGTTAGATCTTGTGTGATCGTAGGATTTTTTTTTGGATTACTACGTTACCCAACTGTGGCATCCGAGCCATGCGTAGATGTTATATGCACGAGTAGAACACAAAGAGCTGTGGGCGATAATAGTCATACTGATTACCACCAACATCTTACTTTGATTTGGCGGTATTGTTGGATGAAGCGGCCCAGACCGACATTACACGACCACGTTCATGAGACTTGCTCTACCGATGTGCTTCGCACACAGGTGGCTGGCGGGTGTCTGTTTCTCCAACTTTAGTTGAATCGAGTTTGAATACGGCCGGTCCTTGTTGAAGGTTAAAACAACACACTTGACGAAAAATTGTTGTGGTTTTGATGCGTAGGTAAGAACGGTTCTTGCTAGAAGCCCGTAACAGCCACGTAAAACTTGCAACAACAAAGTAGAGGACGTCCAACTTGTTTTTGCAGGGCTTGTTGTGATGTAATATGGTCAAGACATGATGAGATATAAATTGTTGTATGAGATGATCATGTTTTGTAAAAGTTATCGGCAACTGGCAGGAGCCTTATGGTTGTCGCTTTATTGTATGAAATGCAATCGCCATGTAATTGCTTTACTTTATCACTAAGCCGTAGTGACAGTTGTAGAAGCAATAGTTGACGACACGACAATGATGCTACGATGGAGATCAAGGTGTCAAGCCGGTGATGATTGAGATCATAACAGTGCTTTGGAGATGGAGATCAAAGGCACAAGATGATGATGTCCATATCATGTCACATATTTTCATTGCTTGTGATGTTTATCCTTTATGCATCTTATTTTGCTTAGTACAGCACTAGCATTATAAGATGATCTCTCACTAAATTTCAAGATACAAGTGTTCTCCCTGAGTATGCACCATTGCTACAGTTCGTCGTGCCGAGACACCACGTGATGATCGGGTGTGATAAGCTCTACGTTCACATACAATGGGTGCAAGCCAGTTTTGCACGTGCGGAATACTCGGGTTAAACTTGACGAGCCTAGCATATGTAGATATGGTCTCGGGACACTAAGACCGAAAGGTCGAACATGAATCATATAGTAGATATGATCAACATAGTGATGTTCACTATTGAAAACTACTCCATCTCATGTGATGACCGGACATGGTTTAGTTGATATGGATCACATGATCATTTAGATGACTAGAATGATGTCTATCTAAGTGGGAGTTCTTAAGTAGTATGATTAATTGAACTTTAATTTATCACGAACTTAGTTCCTGATAGTTTTTGCATATCTATGTTGTTGTAGATCAATGGCCCGTGCTACTGTTCCCTTGAATTTTAATGCGTTCCTAGAGAAATCTAAGTTGAAAGATGATGGTAGCAACTACACGGACTGGTTCCGTAACTTCAGGATTATCCTCATTGTTGCACAAAAGAATTACATCCTGGAAGCACCGCTAGGTGCAAGACCCGCTGCAGGAGCAACTCCGGACGTTATGATCGTCTGGTAGAGCAAAGATGATGACTACTTGATAGTTCAGTGTGCCATGCTTTACGACTTAGAATCGGGACTTCAAAGACGTTTTGAAAGTCATGGAGCATATGAGATGTTCCAGGAGTTGAAGTTAATATTTCAAGCAAATGCCCAGTTGAGAGATATGAAGTCTCCAACAAGTTCTATAGCTGCAAAATGGAGGAGAATAGTTCTATCAGTGAACACATACTCAAAATGTCTGGGTACCACAACCACTTGACTCAGCTGGGAGTTAATCTTCCTGATGATAGTGTCATTGACAGAGTTCTTCAATCACTGCCACCAAGCTATAAAGGCTTCGTGATGAACTATAATATGCAAGGGATGGAAAAGACAATTCCCGAGCTCTTCACGATGCTAAAGGCCATGGAGGTAGACACCAAGAAGGAGCATCAAGTGTTGATGGTTAACAAGACCACTAGTTTCAAGAAAAAGGGCAAAGGGAAGAAGGGGAACTTCAAGAAGAACAACAAGCCAGTTGCTGCTCAAGGGAAGAACCCCAAGTCTGGACCTAAGCCTGAGACTGAGTGCTTCTACTGCAAAGGGACTGGTCACTTGAAGTGGAACTTCCCCAAGTATTTTGCGGATAAGAAGGATGGCAAAGTGAAAGGTATATTTGATATACATGTTATTGATGTGTACCTTACTAATGCTTGTAGTAGCGCCTGGGTATTTGATACTAGTTTTGTTGCTCATATTTGCAACTCGAAACAGGGGCTACGGATTAAATGAAGATTGGCTAAGGACGAGGTGACGATGCGCGTGGTAAATGGTTCCAAAGTCGATGTGATCGCCATCGGCATGCTACCTCTACATCTACCGTCAGGATTAGTTTTAGACCTAAATAATTGTTATTTGGTGCCAGCGTTGAGCATGAACATTATATCTGGATCTTGTTTAATGCGAGACGGTTATTCATTTAAATTAGAGAATAATGGTTGTTCTATTTATATAAGTAATATCTTTTATGGTCATGCACCCTTGATGTCTATTTTGTTGAATCTCGATTGTAGTGATACACATATTCATAATATTGAAGCCAAAAGATGGAAAGTTAATAATGATAGTGCAACTTATTTGTGGCACTGCTGTTTAGGTCATATTGGTGTAAAGCGCATGAAGAAACTCCATGTTGATGGGCTTTTGGAATCACTTGATTATGAATCACTTGATGCCTGCGAACCATGCCTCATGGGCAAGATGACTAAGACTCCGTTCTCTGGAACAATGGAGCGAGCAACTGACTTATTGGAAATAATACATACTGATGTATGCGATCCGATGAGTGTTGAGGCTCGCGGCGCGTATCATTATTTTCTGACCTTCAGAAATGATTTGAGCAGATATGGGTATATCTACTTAATGAAACATAAGTCTGAAACATTTGAAAAGCTCAAAGAATTTTAGCGTGAAGTGGAAAATCATCGTAATAAGAAAATAAAGTTTCTACGATCAGATCGTGGAGGTGAATATTTGAGTATGAGTTTGGTCTTCATTTGAAACAATGTGGAATAGTTTCGCAACTCACGCCACCTGGAACACCACAATGTAATGGTGTGTCCGAACGTCGTAACTGTACTTTATTAGATATGGTGCGATCTATGATGTCTCTTACCGATTTACCACTATTGTTTTGGGGGTATGCTTTAGAGACGGTTGCATTCATGTTAAATAGGGCACCATCTAAATCCATTGAGATGACACCATATGAACTGTGGTTTGGCAAGAAACCTAAGCTATCGTTTCTTAAAGTTTGGAGCTGCGATGCTTATGTGAAAAAGCTTCAACCTGATAAGCTCGAACCCAAATCGAAGAAATGTGTCTTCATAGGATACCCAAAGGAGACTGTTGGGTACACCTTCTATCACAGATCCGAAGGCAAGATATTCGTTGCTAAGAATGGATCCTTTCTAGAGAAGGAGTTTCTCTCGAAAGAAGTGAGTGGGAGGAAACTAGAACTTGATGAGGTAATTGTACCTTCTCCCAAATTGGAAAGTAGTTCATCACAGAAATCAGTTCTAGTGATTCCTACACCAATCAGTGATGAAGCTAATGATGATGATCACGAAACTTCAGATCAAGTTACTACCGAACCTCGTAGGTCAACCAGAGTACGATCCGCACCAGAGTGGTACAGTAATCCTGTTCTAGAGGTCATGTTACTTGACCATGACGAACCTACGAACTATGAGGAAGCGATGATGAGCCCAGATTCTGCGAAATGGCTTGAGGCCATGAATCCGAGATGGGATCCATGTATGAGAACAAAGTGTGGACTTTGGTTGACTTGCCCGATGACCAGCAAGCAATAGAGAATAAATGGATCTTCAAGAAGACTAACAGTGACGGTAATGTTACTGTCTACAAAGCTCGACTTGTTGCGAAAGGTTTTCAACAATTCAAGGAGTTGACTACGATGTGACCTTCTCACCCGTAGCGATGCTTAAGTCTGTCCGAATCATGTTAGCAATTGCCGCATTTTATGATTATGAAATTTGGCAAATGGATGTCAAAACTGCATTCCTTAATGGATATCTTAAAGAAGAGTTGTATATGATGCAACCAGAAGGTTTTGTCGATCCTAAAGGTGCTAACAAAGTGTGCAAGCTCCAGCGATCCATTTATGGACTAGTGCAAGCCTCTCGGAGTTGGAATATATGCTTTGATAGTGTGATCAAAGCATCTGGTTTTATACAAACTTTTGGAGAAGCCTATATTTACAAGAAAGAAAGTGGAAGCTCTATAGAATTTATAATATTATATGTGGATGACATATTGTTGATTGGAAATAATACATAATTTCTGGATAGCATAAAAGGATACTTGAATAAGAAATTTTAAATGAAAGACCTCGGTGAAGCTACTTATATATTGGGCATCGAGATCTATAGAGATAGATCAAGATGCTTAATTGGACTTTCACAAAGCAAATACCTTGATAAAGTTTTGAAGAAGTTCAAAATGGATCAGTCAAAGAAAGGATTCTTGCCTGTGTTACAAGGTGTGAAGTTGAATCAGACTCAATGCCCGACCACTTCAGAAGATAGAGAGAAAATGAAAGTCATTCCCTATGCCTCAGCCATAGGCTCTATCATGTATGCAATGCTATGTACCAGACCTGATGTGTGCCTTGCTATAAGTTTAGCAGGGAGGTACCAAAGTAATCCAGGAGTGGATCACTGGACAGCGGTCAAGAACATCCTGAAATACTTGACAAGGACTAAGGATATGTTTCTCGTTTATGGAGGTGACAAAGAGCTCATCATAAATGGCTGATACGTCTCTGTCGTATCTATAATTTTTGATTGTTCCATGCCAATATTCTACAACTTTTACATACTTTTGGCAACTTTTTATACTATTTTTGGGACTAACATATTGATCCAGTGCCCAGTGCGAGTCCCTATTTGTTGCATGTTTTTTGTTTCGTAGAAAATCAATATCAAACAGAGTCCAAACTGGATAAAAACTTACGGAGATTTTTTTTTGGAAAATATGTGAATTTTGGGAAGTGGAATCAACGCGAGACAGTCCTGAGGGGCCCACGAGCGTGAGGGGCGTGCCCTGGGCCCTCGTGGCCACTCCGTAAGGCGGTTGGTGCCCTTCTTTTGCCGCAAGAAAGCCAATATCCGGATAAAAATCATGTAAAAATTTCAGCCCAATCTGAGTTAAGGATCTCCGGGAATTTAGGAAACGGTGAAAGGGCAGAATCAGGGAGCGCAGAAACAAAAGGAAACAGAGAGACATCCAATCTCGGAGGGGCTCTCGCCCCTCCACCACCATGGAGGCCATGGACTAGAGGGGAAACCCTTCTCCCATCTAGGGGGAAGGTCAATGAAGAAGAAGAAAGGGGGACTCTCTCCCCCCTCTCTCTCGGTGGAGCCGGAACACTGCCGGGGCCATCATTGCGACAACGATCTACACCAGCAACTTCACCGCCGTCATCACCAACTCTTCCCCCCTTTATGCAGCAGTGTAAACCCTCCTTTACCCAGTATAATCTTTACTTAAACATGGTGCTCTACGCTATATATCATTTCCCAATGATGTATGGCTATCCTATGATGTTTGAGTAGATCCGTTTTGTCCTACGGGTTAATTGATGATCGTGATTGGTTTGAGTTGCATGTTTTATTATTGGTGTTTTCCTATGGTGCTCTCCGTGTTGTGCAAGCGTGAGGGATCCCCGCTGTAGGGTTTGCAATATGTTCATGATTTGCTTATGGTGGGTGGCGTGAGTGACAGAAGCACAGACCCAAGTAAGTAGGTTGTTTGCGTATAGGAGTAAAGAGGACTTGATGCCTTATAATGCTATGGTTGGGTTTTACCTTAATGATCTTTAGTAGTTGCAGATGCTTTCTAGAGTTCCAATCATAAGTGCATATGATCCAAGAAGAGAAAGTATGTTAGCTTATGCCTCTCCCTCAAATAAAATTGCAATAATGATTACCGGTCTAGTTATCGATTGTCTAGGGACAAATAACTTTCTCGTGACAAAAAGCTCTCCACTGAAACTAATTTAGTTGTGTATTTATCTAAACAACCCCTAGCTTTTATTTACATGATCTTTATTATCTTGCAAACCTAGCCTACAACACCTACAAAGTACTTCTAGTTTCATACTTGTTCTAGGTAAGGCGAACGTTAAGCGTGCGTAGAGTTGTATCGATGGTCGATAGAACTTGAGGGAATATTTGTTCTACCTTTAGCTCCTCATTGGGTTCGACACTCTTACTTATCGAAAGAGGCTACAATTGATCCCCTATACTTGTGGGTTATCAAGACCTTTTTTTGGCGCTGTTGCCGGGGAGCAATAACGTGGGGTGAATATTCTCGTGTGTGCTTGTTTTCTTTATCACTAAGTGAATTTTATTTGCTGTTCTAAGTTGTTATCTATCTTTAGTTATGGATATGGAACACGAAATACCAAAAAAATTAGGTTTACTTGCTACTCATGGAGATGGGGAACCTCCTAAGGCCCTCGATGCTCATTATGTGAAAGATATTATGCACTACTTTAATAATCTTGAGAAAACCCCATTCAATTATATAATGGGAGACACTTTGGATCAACGTGAATACTTTATGGATTATCACTTGACTCAAAAAGGGAAACTATTATGGGATCAAATTTATATGTTGCATTGGTATGCTCGGCAACTATGCTTGAGATATGATTATACTTGTTGCTCTAGGATGAAGGCTCCACACCTTCCCTTTTCATGCAAATTTAATGATAATGAAACCTTAGCTTCTTATGCTAATGGTATATATGATTACTATGATGTGGAATGAATAGAATAATTTGTTGCTTTTAAGGGTGCTTGTGAAATTGAATCTTTGTTTAAAGAGTTTGAAGATTTTGATGATTCAGTTTATAGACCCGAAAATTTAGCTATCCTTAAATATTGCTATGAGAATTATAAATACAATTATGATTTTTATGAATTTACTGAGAAAGTCTCCGTTGTCCGAAAAGAGACTAGTATTTTGCAGGAGTCTATGGAAGAAGAAATTGATGAAACTGTGAGATCATTGGATGAAGAAGATGATGAGGAGAGCGAAGAACAAAAGGAGGAAGATCGGATTAGCTACCCATGCCCACCTTCTAATGAGAGTAACTCTCCAACTCATACATTATTTAATGTCCCTTCGTTCTTACCGAAGGATGAATGCCATGATAATTGCTATGATCCCGTTGATTCGTTTGAAATATCCATTTTTGATGAACTTGATGCTTGCTATTCTTGTTGCCAAGATGCCAATATGAATTATGCTTATGGAGGTGAACTTGCTGTTGCTCCTTATGTTAAACATGAAATTGTTGCTATTGCACCCACACATGATAGTCCTACTATCTTTTTGAATTCTCCAAACTACACTATATCGGAGAAGTTTGCACTTATTAAGTATTATATTGATGGGTGGCCTTTTACCATTGCACATGATAATTTTGATGAATATAATATGCATGTGCTTGCTGATCCTACTTGCAATTATTATGAGAGAGGAACTACATCTCCGCCTCTCTATGTTTCCAACATGATAAAATTGCAAGAAACTTCTTATGCTATGCATTGGCCTTTACTTGATGTGCATGAATTGTTCTTGTATGACATGCCGATGCATTGGAAGAGAGTTAGACTTTATCATTGCTTGATATATGTTGCTTTGTGCTCACTACTAAATGTCAAATCATTGCTAATTCAAATTAGCTTTGATATACCTTGGGATCCGGGTGGATTCATTACTTGAGGACTTTATGCCTAGCTTAATGGCTTTAAAGAAAGCGCTGCCAGGGAGACAACCCGGAAGTTTTAGAGAGTCATTTATTTCTGTTGAGTGCTTTTATAGAGTTTAAAAACAAAAGATAAATAAAGAGGGTAACCCAAAACTTTTCAAAAAGGAAAGTGAAAGTGAGAGAGACAAGCATTGTTGAAGTGAGGGAGCTCCTTGAACTTTGTTCATGCTCACGGAAACTTTGTGAATCTTACAGAAACTTTTCAACAAAAATAATTATCCCCTTGTACAATTCAATTGTATTATAAAAATAATGCGCCAAGATTTGCCTTTAGGATGTTTACATTGCTTGTTGGTTTGTGCGGTGCAAAATAGAAACTTTGGCTGTAGTGTGCGATTTTACATTTTTTACTGGAACATCAAACGGTTCTGAAACTTTTTGCACTGTCTTTATATACAAATTGTTTATTTTTACTATTTTTCAGAATTTTTGGAGTACCAGAAGTATGGTGAATGTTCAGATTACTACAGACTGTCCTGTTTAAGACAGAATCTGTTTTTGATGCATTGTTTGCTTGTTTTGATGAAACTATCGATTTTTATCAGTAGATTAAGCCATGGAAAAGTTATATTAAAGTAGATAAAATGCAAAAACAAAATATGAGTTGGTTTGCAACAATACTTATCATAGTGATTGTAACGACCCGACCCAAAATCAGTCAAGTCTGTGTGTAGCTGTACCATCCCAAGATCATGCTGGCACACATAGTACATTGATGAAAAGAT
Source organism: Triticum dicoccoides (assembly GCF_002162155.2). Classification (NCBI taxonomy): domain Eukaryota; kingdom Viridiplantae; phylum Streptophyta; class Magnoliopsida; order Poales; family Poaceae; genus Triticum; species Triticum dicoccoides. Next base: position 148,472,918 of record NC_041390.1, read on the forward strand.
TCAAAGTTCAATCACACTTGAATTTATTACATGGTTCTCATATCGAGTCATTATTACATCATAATAAATTTGGCCGAAGGCCAACTCATGAGAAATAAACTAAATAAAGCTGCGGAAGCGTAGACGAATAGCGAGTCCATCCGACTCCATAGGGCAATCGCCAAGCGTAGATCGTAGCCTCACTCCTGGTCAGAAAACTCCTCTGCAACATGAGACGTTGCAGCCGTGTAGGTCAGCATTTTGAATATGCCGGCAAGTCATAGGGAGAACAACAATAATAATGCTAACACTATATGTAATTTGGCTATGGGGCTCTAAGTTTTATGTTTTTGCAAAAAAGCCAGTTTTTCCCTACAACAAAGGGCTTGCTTGCAATTACTACGAAACGTTGGTACTTATTGAAATGGTTCCACCAACCAATGTCTCATTCCCTAAATTATTAATAACCCACCAATAAATTAAATAAGTTAAGTGTTGTGATTTCCGAAATACTCCAATTTCAATAGGCTCATTTGTCCGTAACCGGGGACACGGCTAATCGATTAGGTTGTTACTCTGCAGAGTCTTGTGCACTTTACCCGCAAGATTCGTTCCCTCCTTTATGTCCTCGCACTGCCTGGTGTTTGAAGACGGGACGATGAAACAGGGTCTTCCATAGAGTTCCTCTGGGCACTGCCGGTGCCCATCCATGTCCTACCGTTCTTCTACATCTGCTGGCACCGTCCGTCCAGAGTCACGCCTAAGGTTAACCCAGCCAGAGCCCATAATGGCTTGCGGCTGCACAGGTAAGCTTCCGGTCAAGGGGTATCCATCCGTCTCTTCGTGGCTGGGTGAAGCTTTCCGCAAGATGTCATGGCGCTTCTCCATGCATCCCAGCCATCTGCTGGTTCCTCCAGGGTGCCCGTCAACCGTCCTCCACCCAGTAGTGAATTTTAATTCCATCTTGAGCTTGAAGTCATGGGGTTGTCATCATCTTGACTCTCACATCTTCCTTATGAATCTCTCAACCAACCCCGTCTATGAGCATAGCAAAATAAACTACATCGTCCTGGGCAATAGCAATAAGGGGAATTGGGTTCATCCTACCTCATGGTACTACTCAAGACATAACTTAAAATTCTCCTACTGCATGCATGGTGGGGAGGAATAATTCTAATGCAACAAAATCATAGGTATTATAAACATGATCAAATGACTTGCCTGGCTGGCAGTCTTCAAATGCTAGTGACTCGAGATAGCAAGCTTCGCACTCCCGAAATTCTATCGAGCCAAACAATAGCACAAATAAATATTCCACTAAATATCATAACAACAAGCTAAAGGAAATCACACAAGCACTCAAACCAAAACCAGAGAAAACTCGAAGAACTCCACACCAACAACTAGCAAGAAAAAACATTTTATTTTACTGTAAATAAAAGTTCACCCTCTGTAACTATAGAAACTAATCTAAAATATATTATAACAGAGGTGAAAAAAATCCTAAATTAATTAGAACAACAGAAAACAGCAGCAAGCTAAAATAAAACTAGAAAGGTTGTTTTTGAGTAAAACTATTTTTAATAAAGACTAAAAATATCCAAATAAATTCCTACTGCTAGGCAAGGTCAAAACAAAGCAGTGAAAAAAAAGGATCACTAGAAAATAATAATCCTAACTCAAATTATAGCAGAAATACTAATCTGACTAAAACTAATATAAAACTATTTTTATAAGCTTAAACATGCCCGAATCTATTTTCTACAGAAACTACAAGAAATTTGTAAACTAACAAAAAAAGAATCAACTAAAAATATTAAACAACCTAAAAGATATAGACTTTACAAGAACATAACTATTCTGTTTTAAAAACAGAAACTAAAAAAACAAAAAAAAACAAGCGCTACTGGGCCAATCTAACACTCAAGCGAACGCTAACTAAGACACGCCCACGGCTAATGAAATAACCGACCAGTTTGGTCTAACTAAATCAGGTAACTAAACCGGAAATAAACCGTAAACTAAAACTGATCTAATAAAAAAACTAACCCTTCACTACTTCTAATCTACACCGTAGATTGTAGATCGAACGGTGAAGAGGAGTTCTGGCGGCTTACAGCGAACTCGACGGCGACGACGGACGACGGCGACTCAGGCGACGACGGTGTGGCAGCTACTGTCGTCGGGGAAGGTGACAGAGGCGTCCAAGCGATGCGGCGGAACGAGGCGAGGTCGAGGGTGGCGGTTGCTGCAGTCGGGGACGACGGAGACGAGTGGGACGAGCTCGGTGGGGCTCCTGGTGCTCTGCAACTCCGGCGACGGGCGGTGATGCTCAAGGCGGCGGCTCCGGCAATCCCTGGGCGGAGAGAGGATGTCAAAGAGGTGCGGGAGGAGGTGGCGGTTTGGGTGATGATGCTGGGAGGGCAGGGGAGGTACTCACGATGTCGGGAGTGGCGGCGAACCGAGGCGGCGGCGGCGAGATGCATTCGGCGAGGGCACGAGCTACGAGTGGTTTTGAGCTTAGGATTTTAGGGGATCGAGAGAGGAGGCCGAGGGGTTTATATGGGGCAAGGTCTTGGAGGAGGGGGCGATGCGGGGTCGCGATCCCGAGAAGATCACGGTGTCGGGCGTGCTCTGCGCTAGCTCCGGTGTGGCGTGTCGTACGCGAGGGGAAAGAGATGAGGGCAGGCCCCGCGGTTAGTGAGAGAGAGAGAGGGGATGAGATGAGCGGGCAACCGAAGCAGAACGGCTTCGGGCGTGCGCGCGGCTGGGCTGCGGCTGCGGCTCGCTGCTGGGCCACGCCGGGTGGCTGGCTGGGCCGGTTGGCCTGGCCAGCTTGGGGGTTTATTTTCCTTTTTTTGAATAATCACAGATAGAGAAAGCTATATTATTTTTATATATGACATATATATATCAAAATTCTCAGGGGAATTAATCCTACAACGTGGACATTTTTCCAGAGGCAAAACACAAACTAAAAAAACATCTTCTGGAAAATCCCAAATAAGATTCAAATTTGAATTCAAATTTTTTTGCCATATTTCTCTTCTGACATTTTTTGGAGTGTCATGTTTACTCCTCTCATACATTGCTCAAGTATTTTGTCAGGCATTTCTTTTTGAAATAAATTTCAATTGCCAAGTTGAATCCAATTCAAACAAAACTCAAATGCCACACAATTCAAACAAAATGCATAGATGCTTAACTAATAATTGTAAAACATTCCAAATTGAAAATTTGGGATGTTACAAACCTACCCACCTTAAGATGAATCTCGCCCTCGAGATTCGGGTTGGCTAGCAAATAGGTGCGGGTGGTCTCGGCGGAGATCTTCTTCTCGCTCCCAGGTGGCTTCCTCCTCGGAGTGGTGGCTCCACAGAACCTTGGAAAACTTGATGATCTTGCTGCGGGTAACTCTGTTCGCAGTCTCGAGAATTCTGACGGGTTTCTCCTCATAAGTCAGATCACTGTCAAGCTGTATGGACTCTAGAGGCACTGTGTCTCTCAAAGGAATATCGGCCATCTTGGCATGGCATTTCTTCAGCTGGGATACGTGAAAGACATCGTGAACTCCTGACAATCATTCTGGCAATTCCAGCTTATATGCAACTTCTCCTCTGCGTTCGAGGATTTTGTAGGGGCCAATGAATCTGGGTGCTAATTTTCCTTTAACCCCAAATCTCTTGATTCCACGAAGTGGGGACACACGGAGATATGCTCGATCTCCAACTTCATACGTTATCTCCTTGCGTTTATTGTCGGCATAAATCTTCTGTCTCGACTGGGCTATCTTGAGTCTATCTTGAATCAGCTTGACTTTCTCTTCGGAGTCTCTGATAAGATCGGGACCAAAAAGTTTTCGGTCTCCAACACCATCCCACAGCAATGGTGTTCTGCACCTCCTTCCGTATAGAGCTTCGAAAGGGGCCATCTTAAGACTGGTCTGATAGCTATTGTTGTACGAGAACTCTGCGTATGGAAAATTTCCATCCCATCTAGACCCGTAGTCTAGCACACAGGCTCTCAACATGTCCTCCAGAATCTGGTTGACTCTCTCGGTCTATCCATCTGTCTGCAGACGAAAAGCTGTACTGAACTCTAGCCTCATACCCAAAGTTTCATGCAACTGATTCCAAAACTTTGAGGTAAATTATGTTCCTTTATCTAACATGATACTCCTCGGAACACCATGCAGACATACGATCCTGGTCATGTATGTCTTGGCTAACTTAGCGCTGGTATATGTAGTCTTCACGGGAATGAAATGAGCTACCTTGGTCAAGCGATCAACTACTACCCAGATAGAATCATAACCTGAACGGGTCTGGGGTAATCCTGTGATAAAATCCATTCCAAGTTTTTCCCATTTCCACTCGGGAATCGGCAGTGGTTGAAGTAACCCTGCCGGCTTCTGATGTTCCGCCTTTACTCGCTGACAAACATCGCATACTGCTACGTACTCGGCAATATCCTTCTTCATACCTGTCCACCAGAAACTTTCCTTCAAATCCAGATACATCTTGGTGTTGGCTGGGTGAATCGAGTACGGTGAATCATGGGCCTCCTAAAGAATTAACTTCCTGACCTCTGGGTCATTGGGCACATAGATACGATCCTCAAACCATAAAGTTCCATGTTCATCCTCACGAAAACCTTTAGCCTTTCTGTTACTCATCTTTTCCTTTATCTCTGCAATTTCCTTGTCCGTCTTCTGCGCTTCACGGATTCTTTCAATCAGAGTGGACTGTATATCCAAGGTGGTGACAAATTCTCTTGGTACTATCTCTAGTCGGAGCTCTCTAAGATCGTCGGCTAATTTCTGAGGTAATCCTCCAGCTATGAGGGTGTTCACATGGCTTTTACGGCTCAAGGCATATGCTATAACATTTTCCTTCCCTGTGTGATAATGCAATCTCATGTCATAGTCCTTGATTAATTCAAGCCATCTCCTTTGTCTGAGGTTCAACTCCTTCTGCGTGAAAATGTACTTCAAGCTCTTATGATCCGTGTAAACATCACAACTATTTCCGACAAGGAAATGTCTCCATGTCTTGAGTATGTGCACTACGGCTGCTAACTCCAAATCGTGTGTGGCATAATTCATCTCGTGAGGTCGTAGCTGTCTGGAGGTATAAACTACAACTTTTCCTTCCTGCATGAGCACTCCTCCGAGTCCTTGACGAGAAGCGTCACAATACACCTGGTAATCCTTGTGTATGTCCGGCAAAATGAGTACTGGGGCTGTAACCAGATGTTTCTTCAACTCCTGAAAACTGGCTTCACAATCCTCGGTCCAAATGCACTTGGTTTCCTTCTTCAACAACTCGGTCATGGGTTTGGCAATCTTGGAGAAATTCTCAATAAATCTCTGATAATATCCTGCAAGTCTGAGAAAACTGCGGATCTCCTTGACTGAGGTGGGGGATTGCCAGTTGGTGACCGATTCAACCTTGGTGGGGACGACTGCTATTCCTTCTCCTGAAATAACATGTCCGAGGAATCCGACTTCCTTCAACCAAAATTCACATTTGCTGAACTTGGCATATAACTGATGTTCTTGGAGTTTCTCCAGAACTAGATGTGGATGTTCCTTGTGCTCTTCCTCACTCTTGGAGAAAACCAATATGTCATCGATGAACACCACGACAAACTTGTCCAGATATTCCATAAATACCTTATTCATCATGCTCATGAAATACGCAGGGGCATTAGTCAATCCGAATGACATGACGGTATAGTCATATAAACCATACCTGGTGGTGAAAGCTGTTTTGGGTATATCCTGTTCACGAATCTTCAGCTGATGATACCCTGATCGAAGATTGATCTTGGAAAATACTTTGGCTCCGACTAGCTGATCAAATAAATCGTTAATCATCGGCATAGGGTACTTATTCTTGATGGTTACGTCGTTCAATGAACGATAATCTACAACCATTCTTAGGGTTCCATCCTTCTTCTCTACCAAAAGAACTGGGGCTCCCCAAGGTGACGAACTTGGGCGAATATATCCTTTCTCCAATAATTCCTTGATCTGCTGCTTGATCTCTTCCAAATCATTCGGGGCATCCGATAAGGTCTCTTGGATATTGGGGTTTTGCCAGGTAATAACTCGATCAAAAATTCTATTTCTCTGTCCGGTGGCATTCCTGGTAATTCCTCCGGAAATACATCCGGAAAATCTTGTACTACAGGCACTTCCTCCTGAACCACTCCCGTGAGGGAATTCACCTACTTCTTCATCGGTGTGCGTCTGGATACATACTTGATCCTCTTTTGCTCCGGGGTGGTGAGCAAAATCGTCTTGGGGGCACAGTCGATGTTCCCTTCAAACTTTGTCAACCAGTCCATGCCTAGGATCACGTCCAATCCCTGGGATTCTAATACTATGAGGTCTATGGGAAAATCATGATTTCCAATGCTGAGGGTTGAATGACAGCCTAAGCCTGCCATCATCTCTCCTCCTGGGGAAGTTACCTGAAGCGGGGTTCTAAGGGTCCTAGTGGGCAAACCGTACTTTTCCACAACTACCCTTGACATGAATGAATGCGTTGCACTGGAATCAAAGAGTACCAATACTGAACGTGAATTTAATAAAAACTTACCAACCACAGTGTCTGGCTGATCATAGACGTCCTCCACGTCAATGTGATTCACCTGAGCATGAGGAAAAGGGTTGGGCTTCTTTGTTGAGCTTCCGTTGTCGTTGCCGTTTCCATTCCTCTGCTTGGCCTCCGGACAATCGGTGGCATAGTGTCATGTCTTCTGGCACTTGAAATAGGTGATATGACTCAGATCCTTCTGAGTCGGAGTAGGACGGTGCTGGTTGCCGTTGCCTCCATTGCCTGACTTGGAGTTGTTGTCGTGGTTGTGATTGTTCCCATTCCCTCCATGGCTATGTCCTCCATGATTATGTCCTCCATGGGTGTGATGGGTATGTCCTCCCGAGTATGGGGCATAACAGGGCTTCTGCTGAGCTCCGGAGTTGTACTTTCCCTGGCCATATTTCCGCTTGCGGCTTTCAATCTGCTGCTGCTTGCCTTCAAGTATAGTGGCCTTGTCTACCAGCTCCTGGTAGTTGTTGAAGGTAGCCACCATTAGCTGCATTCCCAGCTCATCATTGAGTCCCTCAAGAAACTTCTGTTTTGCGGCATCTGTGGCCACATCATCTGGGGCATAGCGAGATAATTTTCTGAACTCATCCACATACTACCCCACAGTACAGTTCCCCTGGTGTAAGTTGTGGAACTCACGCTTCTTCAGACTCATGGCTCCAGCTGACACATGAGTGGTGCGGAAAGCCTGCTGGAACTGATCCCATGTGATGGTGGCGACCGAATAAGTGGTGGTGTAGTTCTCCCACCAAGAGGCTGCAGGTCCATTCAGTTGATGTGCGGCAAAACGCACCTTCTCAGCATCTGTGCATCCAGCAGTTGTTAGATCCCTTACGATCTTGTGGAGCCAATCATCAGCTACAATCAGCTCTGTGCTACTAGAGAACACCGGCGGATTCAGCCTTAGGAACCAGGTCAGGTTATCGATGGGGGGTGGTGGCGGTGGGTTGTTGTTGTTGTTACCTTGGTTTTGGATGAGCATTTGCATTAAGGCATTCTGCTGTTGAATCAGTTGGGTGAGCTCCGGCGGGAAAGTGAAACCGGGGTCACGTCTCGGAGGCATCTGGTGTTATGGAGTGATGAGAAATTAGAATAGAACAAGGGTCTAATGAGAAAATAGCACTACCCAAATGAATGCACAAACATAATCACACCAATCATTTATTCATTCATCTCAAACAAGGTTCAATCTCGGATTACAAAATCTCACGGCTAATCAAAAATAACGGCCTAACTGATCGACGAAAATAAAATAACATGGCGGTCGACTAAATGTCTTCATCAATTATCCTTGCGTCCTCTGGTGCGGCGTCCTCTGGTGCGGCGCCTCCTCTTGCGGCTTCCTTCGGTGGAGCTCTCTTCATAATCCTCATCATTGCTCACGAGGGGTCCATCATCTCCACTCGGAAAAAGGTCTTCTCCCAGATCCATCTTCTCCTCCAGTGTGGCAATATATTTCTCCCAGTCCTCGAGTCTATCCATAAAATCCTTGACTTCTTCTTCATGCTCATAGTGGGCTTCACGTGCTGCATCCTCCAGTTCCATTTCACGAAGATGCAAATTTTGGAACGTCTTCAAGCTCCTGCGCATCTGAATCTCTAGAGCCCTAATGTGAGCCTCCAAGTCTTGGGCATATGAGCGAACGGAGTCGTCATCAATAGTGTGGATGAGCTCTCCATCTGCAGTCCTGCGAGAAATCTTGGTGTGATCTGATCCAACGAGCTCGGCCCTGTATTCCTCCTAGATGTGTCCAAGTGCAGTATCAACTGCTATGTCTCTCCCGAGTATCCAAGTGGGAGCAGTGAACCTGAAGTCAACGGGCGCCGAGAGACTTCCGAAAGTCCTCCCTGGTATGTGTACCTTAATCCAATAGCGAGGGTCTTCTAGAAATGCCATGATAGGGGTCCCAGTGATAGACGGCAGAGCAATCTTCAATTCCTTGATGATCTGGACCAGCATCCTGACGAAAAGCATTGTCTCATCTGGCTGGCAAAACTCCGGGAGCAGAACTGGGATGAACTTGACGGGCATCTAGAATGTTGAAATCGGAGAGAAGTCAGAAATAAACAGGGGAGAATTACGGAATGATAAGGACATAAAATAAAATAGTTTCTTCCTATGGCTTTCCGATCCTAGGGGTTACGTCCTACGGTCAGCGTGTGCTCTGAATACCATCTCTGTAACGACCCGACCCAAAATCGGTCAAGTCTCTGTGTAGCTGTACCATCCCAAGATCATGTTGGCACACATAGTACATTGATGAAAAGATTGAAAGTTCAATCACACCTGAATTTATTACACGATTCTCATATCGAGTCTTTATTACATCATAATAAATTCGGCCGAAGGCCAACTCATGAGAAATAAACTAAATAAAGTTGCGGAAGCGTAGACGAATAGCGAGTCCATCCGACTCCATAGGGCAATCGCCAAGCATAGATCGTAGCCTCACTCCTGGTCGGAAAAACCCTCTACAACATGAGATGTTGAAGCCGTGTAGGTCAACATTTTGAATATGCCGGCAAGTCATAGAGAGAACAACAATAATAATGCTAACACTATATGCAATTTGGCTGTGGGGCTCTAAGTTTTATGTTTTTGCAAAAAAGCCAGTTTTTTCCTACAACAAAGGGCCTGCTTGCAATTACTATGAAATGCTGGTAGTTATTGAAATGGTTCCACCAACCAATGTATCATTCCCAAAATTATTAATAACCCATTAATAAATTAAATATGTTAGGTGTTGAGATTTCCGAAATACTCCAATTTCCAGAGGATCATTTGTCCGTAACTTGGGACACGGCTAACCGATTAGGTTGTTACTCTGTAGAGTCTTGTGCACTTTACCCGCAAGATTCGTTCCCTCCTTTATGTCCTCGCACTGCCTGGTGTTTGAAGACGGGACGAATGAAGTAGGGTCTTCCATAGAGTTTCTCTGGGCACTGCCGGTGCCCATCCATGTCCTACCGTTCTTCTACATCTACTGGCACCGTCCGTCTAGAGTCACGCCTAAGGTTAACCCAGCCAGAGCCCATAATGTCTTGCGGCTGCACAGGTAAGCTTCCGGTCAAGGGGTATCCATCCATCTCTTCGTGGCTGGGTGAAGCTTTCCGCAAGATGTCATGGCGCTTCTCCATGCATCCCGGCCATCCGCTGGTTCCTCCAGGGTGCCCGTCAACCGTCCTCCACCCAGTAGTGAATTTGAAGTCCATCTTGAGCTTGAAGTCATGCGGTTGTCATCATCTTGACTCTCACATCTCCCTTATGAATCTCTCAACCAACCCCGTCTATGAGCACAGCAAAATAAACTACATCATCCTAGGCAATAGTAATAAGGGGATTGGGTTCATCCTACCTCATGATACTACTCAAGACATAACTTAAAATTCTCCTACTGCATGCATGGTGGGGAGGAATAATTCTAATGCAACAAAATCATAGGTATTGTAAAACATGATCAAATGACTTGCCTGGCTGACGGTCTTCAAACGCTAGTGACTCGAGATAGCAAGCTTCGCACTCCGGAAATTCTATCGAGTCAAACAATAGCACAAATAAATATTCCACTAAATATCATAACAGCAAGCTAAAGGAAATCACACAAGCACTCAAACCAAAACCAATGAAAACTCGAAGAACTCCACACCAACAACTAGCAAGAAAAAAACATTTTATTTTACTGTAAATAAAAGTTCACCCTCTGTAACTATAGAAACTAATCTAAAATATACTATAACAGAGGTGAAAAAAATCCTAAATTAATTAGAACAACAGAAAACAGCAGCAAGCTAAAATAAAACTAGAAAGGTTGTTTTCGAGTAAAACTATTTTTAATAAAGACAAAAAATACCCAAATCAATTCCTACTACTAGGCAAGGTCAAAACAAAGCAGTGAAAAAAAAAGAATCACTAAAAAAATAATCCTAACTCAAATTATAGCAGAAATACTAATCTGACTAAAACTAATATAAAACTATTTTTATAAGCTTAAACATGGCCGAATCTATTTTCAACCGAAACTACAAGAAATTTGTAAACTAACAAAAAAGAATCAAGTAAAAATATTAAACAACCTAAAAGATATAGACTTTACAAGAACAGAACTATTCTGTTTTAAAAACAGAAACTAAAAAAACAAGCGCTACTGGGCCTATCTAACGCTCAGGCCAACACTAACTAAAACGCGCCCGCGGCTAAACTGAAATAACTGACCGGTTTGGTCTAACTAAATCAGGTAACTAAACCGGAAATAAACCGTAAACTCAAACCGATCTAATAAAAAAAACTAACCCTTCACTACTTCTAATCTACATCGTGGACTGTAGATCGTACGGTGTAGAGGAGTTCCGGCGGCTTACAGTGAAATCGACGGCGACGACGGAGAACGGCGACTCGGGCGGCGATGGTGTGGCGGCTACGATCATCGGGGAAGGTGACAGAGGCGTCCGGGCGATGCAGTGGAACAAGGTGAGGTCGAGGGTGGCGGTTGCTGCGGTCGGGGACGACGGAGACGAGTGGGACGAGCTCAGTGGGGCTCCTGGTGCTCTGCAATTCCGGCGACGGGCGGTGATGCTCAAGGCGGCGGCTCCGGCGATCCCTGGGCGAAGAGAGGGCGTCAAAGAGGTGCGGGAGGAGGTGGCGGTTCGGGTGATGATGCTGGGAGGGCAGGGGAGGTACTCATGACGTCTGGAGTGGCGGCGAACCTAGGCGGCGGCGGCGAGATGCGTTCGGCGAGGGCACGAGCTACGGGTGGTTTTGAGCTTAGGGTTTTAGGGGATCGAGAGAGGAGGCCGAGGGGTTTATATAGGGCAAGGTCTTGGAGGAGGGGGCTACGCGGGATCGCAATCCCGAGAAGATCGCGGTGTCGGGCGCGCTCTGCGCGTGCTCCGGTGTGGCGTGTCGTGCGCGAGGGGAAGGATGAGGGCGGGCCCCGCGGTCAGTGAGAGAGAGGGGATGAGACGAGTGGGCAACCGAAGCGGAAGGGCTTCGGGCGTGCGCGCGGCTGGGCTGCGGCAGCGGCTCGCTGCTGGGCCGCGTCGGGTGGCTGGCTGGGCCGGTTGGCCTGGCCAGCTCGGGGGTTTCTTTTCCTTTTTTTGAATAATCACTGAGAGAGAAAACTAAATATAGAGAAAGCTATAGTATTTTTGTATATGACATATATATTTATATATATATATATATATCAAAATTCTCAGGGGAATTAATCCTACGACGTGGACATTTTTCCAGCGGCAAAACACAAACTAAAAAAACATCTTCTGGAAAATCCCAAATAAGATTCAAATTTGAATTCAAACTTTTTGGCCATAATTTTCTTCTAACATTTTTGGAGTGTCATGTTTACTCCTCTCATACTTTTGCTCAAGTATTTTGTCAGGCATTTCTTTTTGAAATAAATTTCAATTGCCAAGTTGAATCCAATTCAAACAAAACTCAAATGCCTCTGAAAATTTCCAAATGCCACACAATTCAAAGAAATGCATAGATGCTTAACTAATAGTTGTAAAACATTCCAAATCGAAAATTTGGGATGTCACAGTGATTTGCTTTATTATACTAACGGATCTTACCAAACTTTCTGTTGAGTTTTGTGTGGATGAAGTGATCAAGGATCGAGGAGGCCTCGATATGAGGAGATGGAGGAGAGGCAAGAGCTCAAGCTTGGGGATGCCCAAGGCACCCCAAGTAAATATTCAAGAAGACTCAAGCGTCTAATCTTGGGATGCCCCGGAAGGCATCCCATCTTTCTTCAACAAGTATCAGTATGTTTTCAGTTTCGTTTCGTTCATGTGATATGTGCAAATCTTTGAGCGTCTTTTGCATTTAGTTTTCACTTTTCTTTGATGCACCATGCTGGTATGAGATAGTCCATGGTTGATTTATAGAATGCTCTTTGCACTTCACTTATATCTTTTGAGTATGGCTTTATAGAATGCTTCATGTGCTTCGCTTATATCATTTGAAGTTTCAATTGCCCGTTTCCCTACACATAGAAAACCGCCATTTGTAGAATGCTCTTTTGCTTCACTTATATTTGTTAGAGCGTGGGCATATCTTTTGTAGAAAGAATTAAACTCTCTCGCTTCACTTATATCTATTTAGAGAGTTGACAGGAATTGGTCATTCACATGGTTAGTCATTAAATCCTACATAAAACTTGTAGATCACTGAATATGATATGTTTGATTCCTTGCAATAGTTTTGCGATATAAATATGGTGATATTAGAGTCATGATAGTGGGTAGTTGTGGATTGTAGAAATACTTGTGTTGAAGTTTGTGATTCCCGTAGCATGCACGTATGGTGAACCATTATGTAACGAAGTTGGAGCATGAGGTATTTATTGATTGTCTTCCTTATGAGTGGCGGTCGGGGACGAGCGATGGTCTTTTCCTACCAATCTATCCCCCTAGGAGCATGCCCTTAGTACTTTGTTTTGATGACTAATAGATTTTTGCAATAAGTATGTGAGTTATTTATGACTAATGTTGAGTCCATGGATTATACGCACTCTCACCCTTCCATCATTGCTAGCCTCTTTGGTACCGTGCATTGCCCTTTCTCACCTTGAAAGTCGGTGCAAACTTCACTGGTGCATTCGAACCCCATGAGATGATACGCTCTATCACACATAAGCCTCCTTATATCTTCCTCAAAACAATCACCATACCTACCTATCATGGCATTTCCATAGCCATTCCGAGATATATTGCCATGCAACTTCCATCATCATCATATACATGACTTGAGCATTTATTATCATATTGCTTTGCATGATCGTAAGATAGCTAGCATGATGTTTTCATGGCTTCTTCGTTTTTTGATTTCATTGCTACGCTAGATCATTGCACATCCTGGTACACCACCGGAGGCATACATATAGAGTCATATCTTTGTTCTAGTATCGAGTTGTAATATTGAGTTGTAAGTAGATAAAAGGGTGGTGATCATCATTACTAGAACATTGTCCCATGTGAGGTTATCAAAATAAAAGTGGCCAGAGAAGCCCCCAAAAAAGAGGGAGAGGGCAAAGAAGCCTACAAAAAAGAAAAAAAGAAAAAAATGAGAGAAAAGAGAGAAGGGACAATGTTACTATCCTTTTACCACACTTGTGCTTCAGAGTAGCACCATGTTCTTCATATAGAGAGTCTCTTGAGTTATCGCTTTCATATACTAGTGGGAATTTTCATTATAGAACTTGGCTTGTATATTCCAACGATGGGCTTCCTCAAGTGCCCTAGGTCTTCATGAGCAAGCAAGTTGGATGCACACCTACTTAGTTTCAGTTTGAGCTTTCATACACTTATAGCTCTAGTGCATCTATTGCATGGCAATCCCTACTCCTCGCATTGACATCAATTGATGGGCATCTCCATAGCCCGTTGATTAGCCGCGTTGATGTGAGACTTTCTCCCTTTTTTGTCTTCTCCACACAACCTCCATCATTATATTCTATTCCACCTATAGTGATATATCCATGGCTCACGCTCATGTATTGCGTGAAAGTTGAAAAGGTTTGAGAACATCAAAAGTATGAAACAATTGCTTGGCTTGTCACCGGGGTTGTGCATGATTTGAATATTTTGTGTGATGAAGATGGAGCATAGCCAGACCATATGATTTCGTAGGGATAACTTTCTTTGGCCATGTTATTTCTAAAAGACATGATTGCTTTATTAGTATGCTTGAGTATTATTGTCTTAATATCAAATGATAGACTATTGCTTTGAATCACTCATGTCTTAATATTCATGCCATGATTAGATTACATGATCAAGATTATGCTAGGTAGCATTCGACATCAAAAATTATCTTTTTTATCATTTACCTACTCGAGGAAGAGCAGGAATTAAGCTTGGGAATGCTGATACGTCTCCGTCGTATCTATAATTTTTTGTTGTTCCATGCCAATATTTTACAACTTTTACATACTTTTGGCAACTTTTTATACTATTTTTGGGACTAACATATTGATCTAGTGCCCAGTGCCAGTTCCTGTTTGTTGCATGTTTTTTGTTTCGCAGAAAATCCATATCAAACGGAGTCCAAACGGGATAAAAACTTACGGAGATTGTTCTGGAAAATATGTGAATTTTGGGAAGTGGAATCAACACGAGACGATGCCCGAGGGGCCCATGAGGGTGAGGGGCGCGCCCTGGGCCCTCGTGGTCACTCCGTAAGGCGGTTGGTGCCCTTCATTCGCTGCAAGAAAGCCAATATCCGGATAACAATTGTGTCAAAATTTCAGCCCAATCAGAGTTACGGATCTCCGGGAATTTAAGAATCGGTGAAAGGGCAGAATCAGGGAGCACAAAAACAAAAGGAAACAGAGAGAGATCCAATCTCGAAGGGGCTCTCACCCCTCCGCCGCCATGGAGGCCATGGACTAGAGGGGAAACCCTTCTTCCATCTAGGGGGAAGGTCAAGGAAGAAGAAGAAGGGGGGCTCTCTCCCCCTCTCTCCCGGTGGTGTCGAAACACCGCCGGGGCCATTATCGCAACAACGATCTACACCAACAAGTCCAACACCATCATCACCAACTCTCCCCCCCCCCTCTATGCAGCAGTGTAACCCCTCTTTTACCCGCTGTAATCTCTACTTAAACATGGTGCTCAACGCTATATAATATTTCCCAATGATGTATGGCTATCCTATGATGTTTGAGTAGATCCGTTTTTCCTATGGGTTAATTGATGATCGTGATTGGTTTGAGTTGCATGTTTTATTATTGGTGTTGTCCTATGGTGCCCTCCGTGTCGCGCAAGCGTGAGGGATCCCTGCTGTAGGGTTTGCAATATGTTCATGATTTGCTTATGGTGGGTGGCGTGAGTGACAGAAGCACATACCCGAGTAAGTAGGTTGTTTGCGTATGGGAGTAAAGAGGACTTGATGCCTTATAATGCTATGGTTGGGTTTTACCTTAATGATCTTTAGTAGTTGCGGATGCTTGCTAGAGTTTCAATGCATATGATCCAAGAAGAGAAAGTATGTTAGCTTATGCCTCTCCCTCAAATAAAATTGCAATAATGATTATCGGTCTAGTTATCGATTGTCTAGGGACAAATAACTTTCTCGTGACAAAAAGCTCTCTACCGAAACTAATTTAGTTGTGTCTTTATCTAAATAGCCCCTAGCTTTTATTTACATGCTCTTTATTATCTTGCAAACCTAGCCTACAACACCTACAAAGTACTTCTAGTTTCATACTTGTTCTAGGTAAGGCGGACGTTAAGCGTGCGTAGACTTGTATCGGTGGTCGATAGAACTTGAGGGAATATTTGTTCTACCTTTAACTCCTTGTTGGGTTCGACACTCTTACTTATCGAAAGAGGCTAAAATTGATCCCCTATACTTGTGGGTTATCAATGGTTATGTCGATGCAAGCTTTGACACTAATCCGGATGACTCTAAGTCACATACCGTATACATATTTATATTGAATGGTGGAGCTGTCAGTTGGTGCAGTTCCAAGCAGAGCGTCATGTCGGGATCTACATGTGAAGGGGAGTACATAGCTGCTTCAGAAGCAGCAACTGAAGGAGTCTGGATGAAGGAGTTCATATCCGATCTAGGTGTAATACCTAGTGCATCGGGTCCAATGAAAATCTTTTGTGACAATACTGGAGCAATTGCCTTGGCGAAGGAATCCAGATTTCACAAGAGAACCAAACACATCAAGAGACGCTTCAATTCCATCCGCGATCAAGTCAAGGAGGGAGACATAGAGATTTGCAAGATACATACGGATCTGAATGTTGCAGACCCGTTGACTAAGCCTCTCTCACAAGCAAAACATGATTAGCACCAATACTCCATGGGTGTTAGAATCATTACTATGTAATCCAGATTATTGACTCTAGTGCAAGTGGGAGACTGAAGTAAGTATGCCCTAGAGGCAATAATAAAGTTGTTATTTATATTTCGTTATATCATGATAAATGTTTATTATTCATGCTAGAATTGTATTAACTGGAAACATAGTACATGTGTGAATACATAGACAAACAGAGTGTCCCTAGTATGCCTCTACTTGACTAGCTCGTTAATCAAAGATGGATAAGTTTCCTGACCATAGACATGTGTTGTCATTTGATGAACGGGGTCACATAATTAGAGAATGATGTGATGGACAAGACCCATCTGTTAGCTTAGCATTATGATCGTTTAGTTTTATTGCTATTGCTTTCTTCATGACTTATACATATTCCTCTGACTATGAGATTATGCAACTCCCGAGTACCGGAGGAACACTTTGTGTGCAATCAAACGTCATAACGTAACTGGGTGATTATAAAGATGCTCTACATGTGTCTCCAATGGTGTTTGTTGAGTTGGCATAGATCGAGATTAGGATTTGTCACTCTGAGTATCAGAGAGGTATCTCTGGGCCCTCTCGGTAATGCACATCACTATAAGCCTTGCAAGCAATGTGACTAATGAGTTAGTTACGGGATGATGCATTACGGAACGAGTAATGAGACTTGCCGGTAACGAGATTGAACTAGGTATGATGATACCGACGATCGAATCTCGGGCAAGTAACATACCGATGGCAAAGGGAATGACGTATATTGTTATGCGGTTTGACCGATAAAGATCTTCATAGAATATGTAGGAGCCAATATGAGCATCCAGGTTCTGTTATTGGTTATTGACCGGAGATGTGTCTCGGTCATGTCTACATAGTTCTCGAACCCATAGGGTCCGCATGCTTAACGTTCGATGACGATTTATATTATGAGTTATGGGTTTTGGTAACCGATGTTTGTTCAGAGTCCCGGATGAGATCACGGATATGATGAGGAGTCTCAAAATGGTCGAGGGTAAAGATTGATATATTGGAAGGTTATATACGGACATCGGAATGGTTCCGAAGAAGATCGGGGATTTTTCGATGTACCGAGAGGTTACCGGAACCCCCCGGGAAAGTTAATGGGTCTATTGGGCCATAGTGGAGAGAGGGAGGCTGCCACAAGAGGTGGGGCGCCCAAGACCATACCGAATTGGACTAGGGTTGGGGGCGCGTCCCCCCCTTCCTTCTCCCTCTCCCCCTTTCCCCTTTCCCCGTTTCGTTAGTTGGAAGGAGGGCGGGGCCGAATCCTACTTGGACTAGGAGTCCAAGTAGGACTCTCCCCTTGGCGCGCCCCCCTTGGGCTGGCCACCTCCATCTCCCCCTTTATATACGGAGGCGGGGGGCACACCAAAGGCACAACATCAATTGTCTTAGCCGTGTGCGGTGCCCCCCTCCACATTTTACCACCTCGGTCATATTGTCGTAGTGCTTAGGCCAGGCCCTGCGCGGATCACATCACCAACACCATCATCATGTCGTCGTGCTTGAACTCTCCCTCGTCCCTATATTGGATCAAGAGCTCGAGGGACGTCATTGTGCTAAACGTGTGCTGAACACGGAGGTGTCGTATGTTCGGTACTTGGATCAGTTGTATCGTGAAGACGTTCGACTACATCAACCACGTTACATAACGCTTTCGCTTTCGGTCTACGAGGGTGCATAGATACACTCTCCCCTCTCGTTGCTATGCATCTCCTAGTTGGATCTTGCGTGATCGTAGGAATTTTTTTGAATTACTACGTTCCCCAACATTAACAACAAGACTTAACAGCCATCAGGTTGGGCCTGACATTTCGTCAAACACTTTGAGTGCGCCGGAGTTTCCACTGCCCATCGTGCCCACCATCAGCTCCGGGCGACCGTGGACGCTTCCAACTCGCTGCCATGGCCGTGGCCGCGCCCGGCTCGCCGCGGTCGAGGACGAGCTTGAGCTAGTCGTGGACAAGCTTGAGCTGGCCCCGTCTCCGAGCTGATGGCGCCCATCCGCATGACGTGGCTATCCCGGGACCGGGATGAGGACCGCCGACGCATGGCGGGGCTGCTGGCGCGCGGCGGCGTCACCATGGTGCTCCCGGCCACGCTCGACGCGCTTGTGCTGCTCTGGCTCGCCCGGTGCTGCTACCTTAGAAGGTCGTCAGGCACAGCGCAGCGGAGTCCGGCGCTGACAGGTCGCTCAGTTGGGGCGTCAAATCGGCGGATCCATGCGACGGGATCTGGCCAGGCGTCCGCTGCGACAAAGATTTGCACGTCATCATCATCAACGCCAGCTGCGCTGGCCTCTCCGACACTCTCTCCGGCACCGACCTCGCCAACCTCAGATACCTCACAGAGCTCGATCTTAGCTTCAACAGCCTCGGCGACCCGGAGCTCCGCCTCGCGACCGTGCTCGACCAGGCCACCGCGGGCAACCTAGAGTTCCGCCTCGCGGCCGTGTTCGACCAGGCCACCGCGGGCAACCTGCTCGCCTTCGCGCTCGATGGCGCCGGTGAGCAGCGGCTGCATGAGTGGGAAGGACGGCGCGAACGAGGCGCCCCGGGAGAAGGAGAAGAGCTGCGAGCGGGAATGACGTCGCGGCGGAGAGGGCGCCCATTGCTGGCGTGCTTGCTAGCAGCGGGCAGAGCGCGGCCGGCGCGGCCAACCGACGGGCGGGCGCCGGCGGTGCGGGGCCGGCCTGCGGGCGCGCGGGGAGGGGAGCGGTGGAGCTGCAGGGGAGTAGAGGGAGAGAGAGGGGATTGAGGATTAGAAAAAAAAAAAAAATCCATGGGCGCTAGCACCCAGGACATATTTTGATAGAAGGAGCCCATCCGGGTGAGATCGCAAAAATTCGCTCCCGACGGGAGTCGAACCCCGGTCTGCAAGAAAGAGCCACTGCTCTCTTGCCACCAGGCTACTGCCTGATCCTCAGGATTAGAAAGAGAGAGTGATTAACTTGAGACACACGTCTCCAGAGAGCCACCCACGTGCGCCTCGCTGCATCGCTCGGGCCTGGCTATTGGAAAACTGCCGATTCGGCCGTTCCCAATGGGCCAGGTTCAAGAATGCTGTAAGAACCGTGCTATACGAACTCAATAGTGTATGCAAGAAACCAAACAACCGAGGTCCAAAAAGATGCTTCACCCCGCGGACCTGATTGAGCTCGATGGAGGCAACCAAACTCGCCCAATATGAATTGAAGCTGGCACAGTGGTGCCACCGCGCACGGCAATTCCTAAAGGGCGCCCGCTGCGCCCGTTATAGGCTTAGCGGTACAGGGCGCACACCCCCTTGTCCGCGCTGGGCCGGCCCACGTTCAATTTTTTTTTCTGTTTTAAAGAAACAAAAAACAACACATGAATATGTCGTGGCTCGAACAGAGGATCACCAGGTTAAACGGTCGCTACCGTAACCAACCAGCTACCAACCTTTAACATGTCTAGTTAGAGCTTTTTACTTCTTTCGTACTCTTTTCTTGCTGGAACGGTTTTGTTCCTTTTTTCATTTTTATTCATTTCCATTTTAATTTTTTTTGCTAAACGTTTTTTTATAATACATGATTTTGCGTTTCAAATTCATGAACCTTTTTTGAAATTTGATGATTTTTTTTTTCAAATTCGATGAACTTTTTTCAAATGTGATGAACTTTTTCAAATTTTATGAACTTTTTTAGAATGCGGTGAACTTTTTTTCAAATTCGATGAACTTTTTTCAAATGTGATGAACTTTTTTCAAATTTTATGAACTTTTTTAGAATGCGGTGAACTTTTTTTCAAATCCGATGAACTTTTTTTCAAATCCGATGAACTTTTTTCAAATGTGATGAACTTTTTTCAAATTTTATGAACTTTTTTTCGAATGCGGTAAACTTTTTTCAAATCTGATGAACTTTTTTCAAATGTGGTGAACTTTTTTCAAATGCGATGAACTTTTTTTCAAATGCGATGAACTTTTTTGAAATGAGGTGAACTTTTTTTCAAATCCGATGAACTTTTTTCAAATCCGATGAACTTTTTAATCAAATCCGATGAACTTTTTTCAAATCTGATGAACCTTTTTTCAAATCCGATGAACTTTTCCAAATTTGACGAACTGCTTTTCAAATTTGTGAACCTTTTGAAATTCATGTCCTTTTTATAGTTCGCTACTTTTTTCGATTTTTTTCATGTTTTTTCTGTTTTATTAAAAGTCAATGGTTGACCAGTCAACTGATCAACCACGACCAATCACCGCGTTCGACCGAACAGGAAACACGATCGATGGAACCAGTCAACGATATTTGTCTGTTGGGCCGGCCCACGAGCTCAGGCGCATGTGCGCCAGGATGCAGAACCGGCGCTTAAAGCGCCCGTTAGCCGCTCCCACCGCGCGCGCCCTTGCATGAACAGCTCTGCCCAGCTCAAGCTCTGTTGTGCTACAGCAGTCGGTAGAAGGATGTTTTGTTTTTTTAGCGGGTGATACAAGGATGGTTTTAGCTTATGCGTATATACAGCTTCGGGATATCCGCCAAGTAAAGTCTGTCATTAGCATGTTCAGCATTTTCAACGAGGATTGAATATTTATATGAATAAAAGAAGTAATGTAGGATAATAGCCGCTCAGTTACTTCCGCGTCGGTTCTTGCGGAAATTAATTTTAACAAACTTCGACCAAGTTTAATATACACAAATTATTTAGTATATCCATAATACCAAATACACACCATATAAAATATATTTCATGATGAACCTAATGGTATGGTATTGATTTAGCATTCTATAATCTTGATAAAAAATATAAAGTTTAACTTCATAAAAAAATAATGCGCACTATATTGTGGAGAAGGCTCTCAGAAGCAAAAGCAAAAAAAGTGATGCCACAAGAAAGGCATTCACGACTGCTTGATGGATGATCATCAATCTACTTGGTTGTCCTTAGGGCCTGACTTGCCTTTGAGGGTTTGGCGGTGTCTATGGTCTTCGGCTGAGGTACTCTCGTTGGGAGTTTCTTTGTGATGTAGAAATATGAGGGTCGGTGGTCACTATATGCTAGGTATGGTTGTCGGGCTGATCTTGTACTTATTGGGCATGTTCTATGAATAGTCTGCATGTGGTTGGTTTGTATTGGTTTTCGTCTGGTTTTATGTTGATTAACTGAGCAATTCTCTTTCGTTTAATTAATAAATGATGATGCAAATCTTTTGCCTTCATTTCGGAATTCTTTTTAAAAGGGGAAGCATAAGGATAAGAAGCCAATCATTATACAATTCCATATTGAGGGGAGAAGGATAGGCTGGGCGTGTTAAGCAGGCCAAGAATAAGCGTCATGGCACACTAGGAAGCAGGGACGAAGCTAGAAAAGAAATTCCATCAAAGATTAGTACTACTAATTTAGTGAAGCATTCTAAAAATTTGTAGTTGTCCCCTGACACCAGCCCTAATGCTTGAGCTCCATCCCTGCGAGGAAGGAACGAGGTTGTGTCGTGAAAGAGGTTGTGTCGAGGGATTGCTTATCCTTTTAGGTTACATATAAACCGCTCTCGCAATTGGGAGCATCTATATGTGGATTTTCGAAAGAGGTTATATCGTGAAAGACAATGTATTTGTATCAAGATGTTTCAGGAATTTCATATTTTCCCCAACATCATGGTTGTTTAATTTCACATTTTGACAAATTTATTGAGTACTCAATTATTTTATTTAAGCTAAAATGGCAAGGCGCTGAAGTGATGCTGCATGTCTTTCATCGTTCGGTTGAACCACGAAAACCATTTTTAGCTGCATGTCCATGGCTGCACGCCCGCACCTAAGACGCACACTTCGCCATGAACGTCGCGTCTCCCACCGCCAGAGCCGCTACCATGCATTAGGACAACCTCAAGACCATCTGAAGTGACTATCTTTGGTCTAAAAGGACGCCCCGACCGACAAAACCGCAGCCCCCCCCCCCTTGAACATCGCCAAAGCTGCAACAACGTGCAAGCGGCCGGGGAAAGCAGGAGGAGTGGGAACAGACGCGTCCACGACCAGCACACCCCTATGTCGGCGACGACAACCCTAGCTTCTGCGCAGCCCATTCCTCCACCCATCGTCCCCACCGGACACCTCCTGTGCCGCCCTACTGTGAAGGTTGATGCAGCTCCACGCAAGGCCACCAACGAACGCCCAACCACCAGCAAGGGGGCCCCAAAGACCACCGCCCACCACCAAGATGGTATGGTAACTTTATATAATCTAGAGCCAACCTAATAGCCTGATAATATAATAGTTAGTCATACTAGTATACTATATCATTACTATGTGACCCACCTTTTCTCGAATATGCACAAGTGTGCGTGTCGTTCATTAAAGTGGGAGGGGATAGACATCCCAAAACTCCATAAGTTTACAAAGTTATTTAGATGGAAGGATCGGTCCATATCCACACTCTCTATCTAGACCGTATTACTCATGCGCTACCCACGCTGCTAATCCCACGAAAAAAGCATCCAGGTCCCCTTTCGTAAGCCTGCTCGCCTCCAAGCTCGGCCTTCCCTGTCAGTCTTCCGCGTGTGCACATCTAGAGATGGTGTTGGATCTCAGGCTACAGCCGGCTACAAGTTTACAACCCGCTTCTCTTCTCTCTCATCTCCTCTCTCCTCCAACTAAGTATAAATACTATATTTAAATTCTTATAGCCTGCTTATATCATCTTATTGTACTTGCCCTAAAACACACATACCATTTATCTATAAACTGGTCTAGACCAGTTTGCAAACACTAATACGGGAGCCGGCTATCCAACCACTTCCCTAAATGTTCGCCTAGGTCTGGAGCCAATTTCATTTAAAATGCATAGCAATATGGATTAAAATAAAGTGTGGTGTTCATAGTAGACAATCACAAAAAAAGGATGTTCATATATTTTTACATGCGTCTGATCACAAAAATTCCAGTCCAGCAGTACGTGCAAAATACCGGTATTAGACTGGCTATCTAAGCCTCCTCGCTCACTCTGCCGCTGACTCCTCCTTATAGCCTCCTCCTTCTTGGCGGCCATCTTTTCGGCCTCCTCCATCTTGACCGCCGAGCACTTCAACATCTTGACACGGACAACGCGCATGATCATCGCCGCTTTGGGATCCGACTCGTCGATCTTCATGGTCAATATTTTTTGTCTTCTGCGAAGCGTCCGCGAGCTCAACTCTCCTCTCTTCGAGCTTGGACTTCTTATAGGCTGCAGGCGTCAAGATATTAAACCTTTCCATCTTATTTTTCTCCTTTATTTCGGAGTGCTTGGCATTTGTCTCCTCCTTCTTCGCGAAGATGCCCTCAAACCTCTATGTGATCTTGGCCGCCACCCCTTCTCGCTTCTCCTCCTCCCCCTCCTCTCATTTCTTCCCCTGGAACACCCTTCAAACCTTCTTGGGCAACAACTTTGTTGTGTCGGTTGGATCACCAACCTCTTACTCATTTTCGATGTCGGCGGTCTTGATGGAATTGACAATGGATAGTTGCCACTTGGGTTGCTCATTCAACTTCTACCCATAATGCATGAGGAAAAAGTTCCTCTTCTCAATCTTTAAGAAGAGGTTGCACACGCAGGATGGCTACAAACAAAAGACATTGTCAACAATGTGCATAGAGCATAGCCGGAAAAATGACATAGAGACTATCCAGCCAAATGACATAGAGCATATTTGGCCAACAAGTTGCGTATATGACCAAATGGCATAGAGCATAGCCGTCCAAATATAGCTTTGCCACCAAGCGATGAGTTGTTTCAAATGACCGTAATAGTTGATCATGGCCTCTTGGATGGTGTACGATTGATGGTTGAGTGACTTTATCTCACGATTGTGGATGAGTTCGTTGTGGTAGGGGTCGAAGTTCTTGTGCTCATGGAACCAAGTATGGATGTTGGCCCAAATTTTGCGTCCATTTGTTCCCGCCATGGATTGGATCAATGCTAGCGACCAACCACACATCGCACAACCATTCATCCTCCCTCATGTTTAAAATTTCTCCCCTACTGATACGTCTCCAAAGTATCTATAATTTATGAAGTATTCATGCCATGTGTGCAATATTTTTATATGATTTTGGTATAATTTGATTAGAACTAACCCAGACTGGCGCTGTTTTCAACAGAACTACCGTGGTGTTGTTTTTGTGCAGAAATAAACGTTCTCGGAATGCGATGAAAATCAACGGAGATTTTTTCTGGAAAATATGAAAAATACTAGAACAAAAATCTGCCGGAGGGGAGTCACGGGGGCCCCACAAGGGTGGGGGGGCGCCCCCCTGCGTCGTGGACTCCCCGAGGGCCCCCTAACGTGAAATCGATGCCAACTTCTCCTATAAATACAGAAACCTCGGAAAATTAACCTAGATCGGAAGTTCCGCCACCGCAAGCCTCTGTAGCCACAAGAAATCAATCTAGGCCCTCTCTGGCACCCTACTGGAGGGGCCCATCATCACCGAAGGCTATAGAGGAGGATCTCGGAGGGGCCATCATCACCATGAAGGCCAAGGACCAGAGGGAGAACCTCTCCCCATCTAGGGGGGAGGCCGTGGACGAGGAAGCACAAGGGGGAGAACCTCTCCTCCTCTCTCTCGGTGGCATCGGAGTGCCATCGAGAGGGGAATCATCGCCGCGGTGATCGTCTTCATCAACATCACCATCCTCATCTCTTTTATGCAGTCCACTCTCCTGCACCCCACTGTAATCCCTACTTCGACATGGTGTGTTGCCATTCTATGATGTTTTGCGTAGATTTCCTTTGTCTATGGGTTGATTGATGATCTAGATTCGTACGAGTTGTATGTTTTATTTTGGTGATGTCCTATTGTACCTTTCGTGTCGCGCAAGCGTGAGGGATTCCCGCTGTAAGGTGTTGCAATACGTTCATGATTCGCTTATAGTGGGTTGCGTGAGTGACAGAAGCATAAACCCGAATAAGGGGATTGTTGCGCATGGGATAAAGGGGACTTGATGCTTTAATGCTATGGTTGGGTTTTACCTTAATGATCTTTAGTAGTTGCGGATGCTTGCTAGAGTTCCAATCATAAGTGCATATGATCCAAGAAGAGAAAGTATGTTAGCTTATGCCTCTCCCTCATATGAAATTGCAATGATGACTGTCGGTCTTGCTAACAATTGCCTAGGACAATTCCGCACACCGATCCACCATTATTCCACACTCGCTATTTATAATATTTAGTAATATATTCTAACTTTATGATAACAACACCTACTTTTATATTTTAGCTCTCCGATATCATACAAAGTTATCCATTTCATACCCACAACGTAGTTTTATTTCTCGTTTCTAGTTGGAAGCAAACGTTCGGTGTACGTAGAGTCGTATCGGTGATAGACAGGGCTTGAGAGAATATTGATCTTACCTTTAGCTCCTTGTGGGTTCTACACTCCATACTTATCACTTCCACCTTTGGAAATTGCTACGATGATTCCCTGCACTTGGGGATTATCAAGCTCTTTTCTGGCGCCGTTGCCGGGGAGCAATAACATGGGGTTGATATTCTCGTGTGTGCTTGTTTGCTTTCTTCACTAAGTAGATTTTGGTTTTCCTTTTTTTCTGTTTAGTTGTGGGTGAAACATACAAAAAATAAAAGAATGAAAATACAAAAAAAAATTACTTGCCTCTCATACCTAAAAAGTTTTTCAATAAGAGAAGTGATTGGAAGGTTATGCATTGGAGAAATGAGGGTCGACCTTGAACACTTGTGTTCATGCTCACAGAAACTGTCACATCCCTAGTTCTAGTATGCGCTAGGCTAGCCCTTCATGTGAGCATCATGTTTAAATTCAAATGAAATTTGAATTGAGGAATTTTCAAAAGCCTCAGAAGACCTCTACAAATAACCAACATTTAAATCTCATCAAATGAGTCCAAGAAAATGTTCCTGTTATCCTCTGGAAAAATTGGCAAGAAGTAAAACCCAAACCAATATTTTTGGTGTCTCAGAAACATTTATTTTGAGCATTTGAATTAAGTCAATAGCTATTTGAATTGGATTTATATCTACTAACCAGTGGGTCCCAAACCCAAACGCTAACTAAATTTAGTTAGTTAACTAACCACTGACCAGTGGGTCCCACTGGTCAGGGTTGACCTGGACCGCGCATGTTGACTGCTGACATCACAGTGATGTCATGCTGATGAAATAACTCTTTTCTGGATTTATTCTTTTACAGGAAATTCCAAAAAATTGCCTAAACTTCTAAAAATCATAGAAAATCAACCGTAACTCCAAATGAAATAAATTATATATGAAACATTATCAGAAAAATCCAATCTATCCATTTATACTACTTTCACGCATGTTCAACCAACTTATACCCCTGTATAAGTGAAAACATGATAATGGAATTTTAAATACCCCTTATGGAGTTTGCATATGAACCCTTGGTTCATATGGACTTCATTTAAATTGTTGCTAGATGCATTAGCACAAATCATAGCATATTGCCATGTCATGATCATGCATCATATTGTCACATTTGCATTGATTGTGTTCTTCTCTATTGCCGGTGCTTGTCCCCTCTCGGTAGGCGTATCCCGACGATGAGTTCGATGACACCGATGAAGAGCTATAATATCTTCAGAAGTGCCAGGCAAGCAAAACCCCCTTGTTCATTCCGATACAATCCCACTCTCTCGCTCCTGCTCTCTTTTACTGCATTAGGACAACAACGATTCATCTGTTACTGGCTGCGGTAGTTGAACCCCTTATCCTCTGCATGACCTGTCATTGCCACAGTAAATAGATGAAACCCACTAGCATGAGTAGGAGTTGTTTGAGCCCTGATGTGCCTACTCATTCATGCTTGTTTGTCATGCCTGCTACTGCTTAGAGTTGAGTCAGGTCTGATTCATCGGGGATGAATTGGAACAGTGATGAACATGTCCTACTGTGTGTGTGAGCTAACTGTGTGAACACGATTTGGTAAAGGTAGCGGTGAGAGGCCATGTAGGAGTACATGGTGGGTTGTCTCATTGAAACCATTCTTAGGAACTGAGTTTTGTGTTTGTGATCCATGAACAGCTGCTACCATGCATTGGGCCCGAAACCAATGGACCCTCTCGACTTATTAACTGCCCTTGTCCTCTATGAAGGAGTTGCAACTAGTTTCTGGTGTTTGTAGGATATGTGTTGGCGGCCGTATGTAGCGCTGACCCTAGGGGTGGGCTATGATGCGGTAGATACACCGTGGCACGGTGTACCGGGCGCCTGTTTGGTGTCTCGGGAACCCTGCACACATCGTTTGGGGCTGTGAGCGAAACTCCGGCCGGATCTCCTCGCGGATGGAACCCGAATAGGCGATAAACCTGGACTAGAGACTTGTGTGGTTAGTCAGGTCGTGGCCGACTCCCTCGCCAGGCTTCCGCTTGAAGGTTGCCGAGATACACGACGTGTACATGGTGGTAAGTGGCGAAAGCGTGTGTGAAGAAGTACACCCCTGCAGGGTTATAAATGATCTATTCGAATAGCCGTGTCCGCGGTAAAGGACTTCTGGGTTGCCTATAACAGTTCATAGACAAGTGAAAGTGGATACTCCAAACTCGCAAGATAAGTGTGAGTGCTATGGATGGCTTTCTCGTAGGGAGACGGGAGCGGATCCATAGTGGTGTATTGAATGGTGAATATGTGGACTCGTGTGCGCCACCTCAAAGAGTTGCTTGCAGTCGTAGTTCAGGTTAGCCACTGAGTCAAAGCTGGCTTGCTATAGTTAAACTCCACCACCCCCTTTATTGATACCGATGCATATGTAGATAGTTCTGATGTAAGTCTTGCTGGGTACATTTGTACTCACGTTTGCCTATTTTATGTTTTGAAGGGAGACGTCAGTCTCGCTAGTAGTTCTCTGTGGACTTCGACGTTTAGCTTGATACCTCAGCTACGATCTTGTGCCCTCGGCAGGATCTGGTAGATAGTCAGGCTTCTTAGCCTTTTTCATTTATAGATGTCTGTACTCAGACATGTTAAGCTTCCGCATGTGTTTTGATTGCTATGCTATGTTTGTTGGGTCATGAGACCCATGTTTGTAATATCTTGGCTCTTCGGAGCCTAATGAATAAATACTTGAGTCGTAGAGTTATGTTGTGATGCCATGTTGTATTTACACATATCGAGCATATTGTGTGTATGATTGAAATGCTTGGTATGTGTGGGATCCGACAATCTAGTTGTTTATCCTTGTCAGCCTCTCTTATGGGGAAATGTAGTCTAGTGCTTCCATGAGCCATAGTAGTCCGCTACAGCCCGGTTCACCGGAGTCCTGCTAGCCCAGCACTACTGCTCAAGGCACTTGACTGGCCAGCATGTGTTTCACTTCGTTCCTGTGTCTGTCCCTTTGGGGAAATGTCACGCGGTGACATCTGGAGTCCTGCCTAGCCTGCTACAGCCCGGGTTCCCGGAGTCCTGTTAGCCCAGTGCTACAGCCCGGATTCACACGCTGCTAACTGACATGCTCGATGTGATTCATGTATGCATGTCCCCATAGGTTGGTGCCGCTTTGGGTTCACGACTGGCCATGTCGGCCCAGGTTCTCTGTCATATGGATGCTAGCGACACTATCATATACATGAGCCAAAAGGCGCAAACGGTCCCGGGCCATGGTAAGGCGACACCCGTGGGAATACCGTGCGTGAGGCCGCAAAGTGATATGAGGTGTTACCGGCTAGATCGATGTGACTTGGAATCGGGGTCCTGACAGCGTTGGTATCAGAGCCTGACTGCCTGTAGGATTACCAAGCCATACCGGTCGAAGTTGTGTCTAGAAATGCTTTAGTTATGTAGGGGAATTGATTGTGGAAGGGAACGTAAGGCTCTTTTTACTTCTTATACCCTATGCCTTTTGATCTGAGTCACCCTCTTCCTTTCTGCGGGGGTTAAGAACTAGGCTTCTCTTATATCTCTCAGGATGACGTGTTGCTAAACCATAGTTGCCTAGGATTGTTGGGTTCAAGCCCCAGTTCAGTTTCTACTATGTTCTGTGTGTTGACAGTTGATCTTGGAACCTTGATATTGTGTTGTTGAGTGGTTATTGAAGGAAATATGCCCTAGAGGCAATAATAATGTTATTATTTTATTTCCTTATATCATGATAAATGTTTATTATTCATGCTAGAATTGTATTATCCAGAAACATAATACTTGTGTGAATACATAGACAAACCAAACGTCACTAGTATGCCTCTACTTGACTAGCTCGTTAGTCGAAGATGGTTATGTTTCCTAACCATAGACATGTGTTGTTATTTGATTAATGGGATCACATCATTAGGAGAATGATATGATTGACATGACCCATTCCATTATCTTAGCACCCGATCGTTTAGTATGTTGCTATTGCTTTCTTCATGACTTATACATGTTCCTATGACTATGAGATTATGCAACTCCCGTTTGCCGGAGGAACACTTTGTGTGCTACCAAACGTCACAACGTAACTGGGTGATTATAAAGGAGCTCTACAGGTGTCTCCAAAGGTACATGTTGGGTTAGCGTATTTCGAGATTAGGATTTGTCACTCCGATTGTCGGAGAGGTATCTCTGGGCCCTCTCGGTAATGCACATCACATAAACCTTGCAAGCATTACAACTAATGAGTTAGTTGCAAGATGATGTATTACGAAACGAGTAAAGAGACTTGCCGGTAATGAGATTGAACTAGGTATTGAGATACCGACGATCGAATCTCGGGCAAGTAACATACCGATGACAAAGGGAACAACGTATGTTGTTATGCGGTCTGACCGATAAAGATCTTCATAGAATATGTGGGAGCCAATATGAGCATCTAGGTTCCGCTATTGGTTATTGATCGGAGACGTGTCTCGGTCATGTCTACATTGTTCTCGAACCCGTAGGGTCCGCACACTTAAGGTTTTGATGACAGTTATATTATGAGTTTATGCATTTTGATGTACCGAAGTTTGTTCGGAGTCCCAGATGTGATCACGGACATGACGAGGAGTCTCGAAATGGTCGGGACATAAAGATTGATATATTAGAAGCCTATATTTGGATATCGGAAGTGTTCCGAGTGAAATCGGGATTTTACCGGAGTACCGGGAGGTTACCGGAACCCCCCGGGAGGTATATGGGCCTTAGTGGGATTTAGTGGAAGAGAGGAGAGGTGGCCAGGGCTGGGCCGCGCGCCCCTCCCCCCTAGTCCGAATAGGACAAGGAGAGGGGGCGGTGCCCCCCCCTTCCTTCTCTCTCTCCTCTTTCCCCCTCCCGAATCCTATTCCAACTAGGAAAAGGGGGGAATCCTACTCACGGTGGGAGTAGGACTCCTCCTGGCATGCCCTCCTCCTGGCCGGCCGCACCTCCCCCTGCTCCTTTATATACGGGGGCAGGGGGCACCCCTAGACACACAAGTTGATCCACGTGATCATATTCTTAGCCGTGTGCGGTGCCCCCTTCCACCGTAATCCTCGATAATATTGTAGCGGTGCTTAGGCGAAGCCCTGCGACGGTAGTACATCAAGATTGTCAACACGCCTCGTGCTGACGGAACTCTTCCCCGACACTTTGCTGGATCGGAGTCCGGGGATCGTCATCGAGCTGAACGTGTGCTAGAACTCGGAGGTGCCGTAGTTTCGGTGCTTGATCGGTCGGGCCGTGAAGACGTACGACTACATCAACCGCGTTGTGCTAACGCTTCCGCTGTCGATCTACAAGGGTACGTAGATCACACTCTCCCCTCTCGTTGCTATACATCACCATGATCTTGCATGTGCGTAGGAATTTTTTTGAAATTACTATGTTCCCCAACAGTGGTATCAGAGCCTAGTTTTTATGTGTTGATGTTATATGCACGAGTAGAACACAAGTGAGTTGTGGGCGATATAAGTCATACTGCTTACCAGCATGTCATACTTTGGTTCGGCGGTATTATTGGACGAAGCGGCCCGGACCGACATTACGCGTACGCTTACGCGAGACCGATTCTCCCGACGTGCTTTGCACAAAGGTGGCTAGCGGGTGACAGTTTCTCCAACTTTAGTTGAACCGAGTGTGGCTACGCCCGGTTCTTGCGAAGGTTAAAACAGCACCAACTTGACAAACTATCGTTGTGGTTTTGATGTGTAGGTAAGATTGGTTCTTGCTTAAGCCCGTAGCAGCCACGTAAAACTTGCAACAACAAAGTAGAGGACGTCTAACTTGTTTTTGTAGGGCATGTTGTGATGTGATATGGTCAAGACATGATGCTAAATTTTATTGTATGAGATGATCATGTTTTGTAACCGAGTTATCGGCAACTGGCAGGAGCCATATGGTTGTCGCTTTATTGTATGCAATGCAATCGCGCTGTAATGCTTTACTTTATCACTAAGCGGTAGCGATAGTCGTGGAAACATAAAATTGGCGAGACGACAACGATGCTACCATGGAGATCAAGGTGTCGCGCCGGTGACGATGGTGATCATGACGGTGCTTCAAAGATGGAGATCACAAGCACAAGATGATGATGGCCATATCATATCACTTATATTGATTGCATGTGATGTTTATCTTTTATGCATCTTATCTTGCTTTGATTGACGGTAGCATTATAGGATGATCTCTCACTAATTATCAAGAAGTGTTCTCCCTGAGTATGCACCGTTGTGAAAGTTCTTCGTGCTGAGACACCACGTGATGATCGGGTGTGATAGGCTCTACGTTCAAATACAATGGGTGCAAAACAGTTGCACACGCGGAATACTCAGGTTATACTTGACGAGCCAAGCATATACAGATATGGCCTCGGAACACGGAGACCGAAAGGTCGAGCGTGAATCATATAGTAGATATGATCAACATAGTGATGTTCACCAATGAAACTACTCCATCTCACGTGATGATCGGACATGGTTTAGTTGATTTGGATCACGTAATCACTTAGAGGATTAGAGGGATGTCTATCTAAGTGGGAGTTCTTTAAGTAATATGATTAATTGAACCTAAATTTATCATGAAACTTAGGACCTGATAGTATCTTGCTTGTATATGTTTGATTGTAGAGAGATGGCCCGTGTTGTTGTTCTGTTGAATTTTAATGCGTTCCTTGAGAAAGCAAAGTTGAAAGATGATGGTAGCAATTACACGGACTGGGTCCGTAACTTGAAGATTATCCTCATTGCTGCACAGAAGAATTACGTCCTGGAAGCACCGCTAGGTGCCAGGCCTGCTGCTGGAGCAACACCAAATGTTATGAACGTCTGGCAGAGCAAAGCTGATGACTACTCGATAGTTCAGTGTGCCATGCTTTACGGCTTAGAATCGGGACTTCAGCGATGTTTTGAACATCATGGAGCATATGAGATGTTCCAGGAGTTGAAGTTAATATTTCAAGCAAATGCCCGGATTGAGAGATATGAAGTCTCCAATAAGTTCTATAGCTGCAAGATGGAGGAGAACAGTTCTGTCAGTGAGCATATACTCAAAATGTCTGGGTATAATAATCACTTGATTCAATTGGGAGTTAATCTTCCAAATGATTGCGTCATTGACAGAATTCTCCAATCACTGCCACCAAGCTACAAAGCTTCGTGATGAACTATAATATGCAAGGGATGAATAAGACTATTCCCGAGCTCTTCGCAATGCTGAAAGCTGCAGAGGTAGAAATCAAGAAGGAGCATCAAGTGTTGATGGTCAACAAGACCACTAGTTTCAAGAAAAAGGGCAAAGGGAAGAAGAAGGGGAACTTCAAAAAGAACAGCAAGCAAGTTGCTACTCAAGAAAAGAAACCCAAACCTGGACCTAAGCCTGAAACTGAGTGCTTCTACTGCAAGCAGACTGGTCACTGGAAGCGGAACTGCCCCAAGTATTTGGCGGATAAGAAGGATGGCAAGGTGAACAAAGGTATATGTGATATACATGTTATTGATGTGTACCTTACTAATGCTCGCAGTAGCACCTGGGCATTTGATACTGGTTCTGTTGCTAATATTTGCAACTCGAAACAGGGACTAAAGATTAAGCGAAGATTGGCTAAGGACGAGGTGACGATGCGCGTGGGAAATGGTTCCAAAGTCGATGTGATCGCAGTCGGCACGCTACCTCTACATCTACCTTCGGGATTAGTATTAGACCAAAATAATTGTTATTTGGTGCCAGCGTTAAGCATGAACATTATATCTGGATCTTGTTTGATGCGAGACGGTTATTCCTTTAAATCAGAGAATAATGGTTGTTCTATTTATATGAGTAATATCTTTTATGGTCATACACCCTTAAAGAGTGGTCTATTCTTATTAAATCTCGATAGTAGTAACACACATATTCATAGTGTTGAAACCAAAAGATGCAGAGTTGATAATGATAGTGCAACTTATTTGTGGCACTGCCGTTTGGGTCATATCGGTGTAAAGCGCATGAAGAAACTCCATACTGATGGGCTTTTGGAACCACTTGATTATGAATCACTTGGTACTTGCGAACCGTGCCTTATGGGTAAGATGACAAAAACACCGTTCTCCGGTACTATGGAGAGAGCAACAGATTTATTGGAAATCATACATACAGATGTATGTGGTCCGATGAATGTTGAGGCTCGTGGCGGATATCGTTATTTTCTCACCTTCACAGATGACTTAAGTAGATATGGGTATATCTACTTAATGAAACATAAGTATGAAACATTTGAAAAGTTTAAAGAATTTCAGAGTGAAGTTGAAAATCATCGTAACAAGAAAATAAAATTCCTACGATCTGATCGTGGAGGAGAATATTTGAGTTATGAGTTTGGTGTACATTTAAAATAATGTGGAATAGTTTCGCAACTCACGCCACCCTGAACACCACAGCGTAATGGTGTGTCCGAACGTCATAATCGTACTTTACTAGATATGGTGCGATCTATGATGTCTCTTACTGATTTACCGCTATCGTTTTGGGGATATGCTCTAGAGACGGTCGCATTCACGTTAAATAGGGCACCATCAAAATCCGTTGAGACGACGCCATATGAACTGTGGTTTGGCAAGAAACCAAAGTTGTCGTTTCTGAAAGTTTGGGGCTGCGATGCTTATGTGAAAAAACTTCAACCTGATAAGCTCGAACCCAAATTGGAGAAATGTGTCTTCATAGGATATCCAAAGGAAACTATTGGATACACCTTCTATCACAGATCCGAAGGCAAGACTTTTGTTGCTAAATTCAGAAACTTTCTAGAGAAGGAGTTTCTCTCAGAAGAAGTGAGTGGGAGGAAAGTAGAACTTGACGAGGTAACTGTACCTGCTCCCTTATTGGAAAGTAGTACATCACAGAAACCAGTTTCTGTGACACCTACACCAATTAGTGAGGAAGCTAATGATAATGATCATGAAGCTTCAGAACAAGATACTACTGAACCTCGTAGATCAACCAGAGTAAGATCCGCGCCAGAGTGGTACGGTAATCCTGTTCTGGAAGTCATGCTACTAGATCATGATGAACCTACGAACTATGAAGAAGCGATGGTGAGCCCAGATTCCGCAAAATGGCTTGAAGCCATGAAATCTGAGATGGGATCCATGTATGAGAACAAAGTATGGACTTTGGTTGACTTGCCCAATGATCGGCAAGTAATTGAGAATAAATGGATCTTCAAGAAGAAGACTGACGCTGACGGTAATATTACTATCTACAAAGCTCGACTTGTCGCAAAAGGTTTTCGGCAAGTTCAAGGGATTGACTACGATGAGACCTTCTCACCCGTAGCGATGCTTAAGTCTGTCCGAATCATGTTAGCAATTGCCGCATTTTATGATTATGAAATTTGGCAAATGGATGTCAAAATTGCATTCCTGAATGGATTTCTGCAAGAAGAGTTGTATATGATGCAGCCAGAAGGTTTTGTCGATCCAAAGGGAGCTAACAAAGTGTGCAAGCTTCAGCGATCCATTTATGGACTGGTGCAAGCCTCTCGGAGTTGGAATAAACGCTTTGATAGTGTGATCAAAGCATTTGGTTTTGTATAGACTTTTGGAGAAGCCTGTGTTTACAAGAAAGTGAGTGGGAGCTCTGTAGCATTTCTGATATTATATGTAGATGACATATTACTAATCGGAAATGATATAGAATTTCTGGATAGCATAAAAGGATACTTGAATAAGAGTTTTTCAATGAAAGACCTTGGTGAAGCTGCTTACATATTATGCATTAAGATCTATAGAGATAGATCAAGACGCTTAATTGGACTTTCACAAAGCACATACCTTGACAAAGTTTTGAAGAAGTTCAAAATGGATCAAGCAAAGAAAGGATTCTTGCCTGTGTTACAAGGTGTGAAATTGAGTAAGACTCAATCCCCGACCAATGCAGAAGATAGAGAGAAAATGAAAGATGTTCCCTATGCTTCAGCCATAGGCTCTATCATGTATGCAATGCTATGTACCAGACCTGATGTGTATCTTGCTATAAGTCTAGCAGGGAGGTACTAAAGTAATCCAGGAGTGGATCACTGGACAGCGGTCAAGAACATCCTGAAATACCTGAAAAGGACTAAGGATATGTTTCTCATATATGGAGGTGACAAAGAGCTCATCGTAAATGGTTACGTTGATGCAAGCTTTGACACTGATCCGGACGATTCTAAATCGCAAACCGGATACGTGTTTACATTAAACGGTGGAGCTGTCAGTTGGTGCAGTTCTAAACAAAGCGTTATGGCGGGATCTACATGTGAAGCGGAGTACATAGCTGCTTCGGAAGCAGCAAACGAAGGAGTCTGGATGAAGGAGTTCATATCTGATCTAGGTGTCATACCTAGTGCATCGGGTCCAATGAAAATCTTTTGTGACAATACTGGTGCAATTGCCTTGGCAAAGGAATCCAGATTTCACAAGAGAACCAAGCACATCAAGAGATGCTTCAATTCCATCCGAGATCTAGTCCAGGTGGGAGACATAGAGATTTGCAAGATACATACGGATCTGAATATAGCAGACCCGTTGACTAAGCCTCTTCCACGAGCAAAACATGATCAGCACCAAAGCTCCATGGGTGTTAGAATCATTACTGTGTAATCTAGATTATTGACTCTAGTGCAAGTGGGAGACTGAAGGAAATATGCCCTGGAGGCAATAATAATGTTATTATTTTATTTCCTTATATCATGATAAATGTTTATTATTCATGCTAGAATTGTATTATCCGGAAACAAAATACTTGTGTGAATACATAGACAAACCAAACGTCACTAGTATGCCTCTACTTGACTAGCTCGTTAATCGAAGATGGTTATGTTTCCTAACCATAGACATGTGTTGTCATTTGATTAATGGGATCACATCATTAGGAGAATGATATGATTGACATGACCCATTCCATTAGCTTAGCACCCGATCGTTTAGTATGTTGCTATTGCTTTCTTCATGACTTATACATGTTCCTATGACTATGAGATTATGCAACTCCCGTTTGCCGGAGGAACACTTTGTGTGCTACCAAACGTCACAACGTAACTGGGTGATTATAAAGGAGCTCTACAAGTGTCTCCAAAGGTACATGTTGGGTTGGCGTATTTCGAGATTAGGATTTGTCACTCCGATTGTCAGAGAGGTATCTCTGGGCCCTCTCGGTAATGCACATCACATAAGCCTTGCAAGCATTACAACTAATGAGTTAGTTGCAAGATGATGTATTAGAAACGAGTAAAGAGACTTGCCGGTAACGAGATTGAACTAGGTATTGAGATACCGACGATCGAATCTCGGGCAAGTAACATACCGATGACAAAGGGAACAACGTATGTTGTTATGCGGTCTGAACGATAAAGATCTTCGTAGAATATGTGGGAGCCAATATGAGCATCCAGGCTCCGCTATTGGTTATTGATCGGAGACATGTCTCGGTCATGTCTACATTGTTCTCGAACCCGTAGCGTCCGCACGCTTAAGGTTTTGATGATAGTTATATTATGAGTTTATGCATTTTGATGTACCGAAGTTTGTTCGGAGTCCCGGATGTGATCACGGACATGACGAGGAGTCTCGAAATGGTCGAGACATAAAGATTGATATATTGTAAGCCTATATTTGGATATCGGAAGTGTTCCGAGTGAAATCGGGATTTTACCGGAGTACCGGGAGGTTACCGGAACCCCCGGGAGGTATATGGGCCTTAGTGGGCTTTAGTGGAAGAGAGGAGAATTGGCCAGGGCTGGGCCGCGCGCCCCTCCCGCCTAGTCCGAATAGGACAAGGAGAGGGGGGCGACGCCCCCCCCCCTTCCTTCTCTCTCTCCTCTTTCCCCCTCCCGAATCCTATTCCAACTAGGAAAAGGGGGGAATCCTACTCCCGGTGGGAGTAGGACTCCTCCTTGCTCGCCCTCCTCCTGGCCGGCCGCACCTCCCCCTGCTCCTTTATATACGGGGGCAGGGGGCACCCCTAGACACACAAGTTGATCCATGTGATCATATTCTTAGCCATGTGCGGTGCCCCCTTCCACCATAATCCTCGATAATATTGTAGCGGTGCTTAGGCGAAGCCCTGTGACGGTAGTACATCAAGATCGTCTACACGCCGTCGTGCTGACGGAACTCTTCCCCGACACTTTGCTGGATCGGAGTCCGGGGATTGTCATCGATCTGAACGTGTGCTAGAACTCGGAGGTGCCGTAGTTTCGGTGCTTGATCGGTCGGGCCGTGAAGACGTACGACTACATCAACCGCGTTGTGCTAACGCTTCTGCTGTCGATCTACAAGGGTACGTAGATCACACTCTCCCCTCTCGTTGCTATACATCACCATGATCTTGCGTGTGCGTACGAATTTTTTTGAAATTACTATGTTCCCCAACAGTTATGCCACCATTTTGCATGATGTCTCAAATCATTTTGAGCATTTACAGCCGTTATGCTGTCCGAGTCATCCCAGGTCTCTAACTAGTCTGATGCATTTGCAAATCCTTTCTTCCTGTTTCCGTTGTCCTTTTGGGCCAGATTAAGCACACTATCGGTCTGTTGAGGTACTCTACTACCTCGACATATATGTTGGAGCTATTATTATGACCCTAGGTGTTTTAGGGAGTCACCTAGTAATCTAGCCATGTTTTGTGTTCCCGGTGTGATGATTCTGGCCACCATTCTCGAAAGCATCTCGTGATGTTATTAGTTAGTAGGTATTCTTTCCTGGGTTCTTGAACCCAAGATTCACTCTACTTAATTTGTGTAGATAGTGTTGCTCGTTCCTTTAGGATATTAGAAACCTTGCGACAGTCCTCGAGGTCCGTGGAATTTCCTTCTTCCAAATACCATGAACCATTAAGGCAGAAGTTATTTGAACCAAAGGATCACAATCAGAGTACTCTTGAGGAGTTCTCCATTCATAATTGTGACTCTGCCAGTCCTACCTCTCTGCATGAGTTATTTGGAAGAAACATGTTGAACTTGGTTCGACATACTAACCTATGCATCCACAACTCAGAAAGTTATATGTTCCTTGAGTTGACCCTCCTCAGCTGTATTCCGACCCTAGCCTATCAATTGATAGCCAGGAATAGTTGTGCATTCATTTTCATCGATGCCTATTATTCTTGTGGTCCGTCAAGCCATTCTATTCCGGAATGACTAGGAGAAACAAACTCCAGTACCTCATCCATTTCTAGGATTGGGTCAAAGTAGTTGTATTCCGCAGATCAAATGCCAATCCAGCTTTTGTTCTGTTCTACCTCGGAGTATTACCCCCTTTATGTAAGGATTGTCATGAGAATTGCACCATTTCTTATGAATTCTTGATTTAGTGATACTTCTTGCCATCATTGTTCATTCCTCGGTCCTGTGTTGTTGTAACCGGAATGCCGACAAGTGAATTGTGATGTGTGAAATCAATACTCCGAGCAACTGGTTGCTTTGTAGTAAATGGACAATATTCTCATTTTTAGAGTGTTGATTATTAAATCATCATCCTAAGATTGATCGTACTACCTAGTCCTTATTTCTGGTGCACTCTTCGATCAATGAGTTAGGATTATTCAATCCCTTGCTTATTTGATCATATCGTCTTGCTCTGAAAAGCAAGATTGTTCTCAAGCTTAGTAACATATCGGTGGTTTGTGATGTTCCGAATATCTTCTCAGAAGTACTACCAGGTTGTCACCTGACCGCTATGTTGAGTTCATGATCATGTTGGTTTTTCTCTAAACCATCCATTCTCCAAGAATCTGTGTTGGATACCCCCGAGCTAGTTGGTTAAGCTAAACAACAACTTGGAGAGTTGGAAGATGGAAGCTTGTCTGACTTAGTTCATGCCAAGGGATATCCTTGTGTGTGTGTGTGTGTGTTGAAGATAGATGATATCTTCATCGACTGATCCCCGTGATCAGTTGTTGAACCTATTGTCTTGTCCAAACCTTGATTTGAGTATGGGCTATCGTCAAATCAAGTTAGAACCAACGATATTCGTAATGTTGTCTTACTCGTGGTTGATTCCTCAAGCATACACCATTACATCTTTTGGTCTGACCAATGCTATCACCGTGTTCACATGATGGTGGAAGTCCAGTGATATGGAAATTCTGATGAGTTGCTATTGAGCCCATCAGCAACATTTTGTCCCCCCATGATTCATGTTGAACATCAACCTAGTGTTGAAAACTTTGTAAGCAATGCCTTCGTTTTCCGTTCATGAAGCTTATGCTTGGATGAAAGAAGTGACTTTCTCCAAGTTCACGTGCATTAGGTGTAAGTTGCCGCCATGAATTTGAGAAAGGTTTGTTATGTTTCCCTTGGAATCATCCCAAATCAGTCATGTATATGTGCGAAGTATTCTATGGTTTGGTAGATTAATTACCTCCACTCCATATGTGTTCCTAGCACACCAAGCCACTGATTGGTTTGTTCAAGGAGAAGAAGTTTCTTCTTAGGAGCTATACTTACGCAAGAACTTCGATATCCTCGTTGATGGTTCCCTCCTGAACTCGGTAGTGTTTCGTTGTAAGACTACCAGGTGGCCATGCTTGTCTAGGATAGCGTGTTCACATGCTTGTAGCAGAACCAGCTCATGTTTTGGAGCTTACTATCGTAGTTCATTCCCCTGAGAATCTCGCAACATCATCTCGTCGATTTGTGTTGCAAACTTTCATTTTTCTTTCCAGACCCGATGAGTCTGGATTATCCTGACACCAACCAGATCTGAATCCCAGGCAGATATGATGGTTGGAACGTTTCTCAAGGACTGGAATATTGGTCTCTCTGTAACCCGGTAAAGTGGATGTTGTGGGCAACACACCCAACCGGAAGACTTATTATTGTAGTATCTTGATTGAGAAAGTTGGCCACCTCCCCATAAGGATTTCGTAGGATTTACTCCAGTAGTTGTTCCTTATGGATCCTTTGTATTCCGAAGTCTGACCACTACTTGATGACTATGTTGATGCTTTAAAGCATGACCGTGGTAACCAGTACATCAAGGAGAACATTAGAAGCGGAGTGCTAAATGTCTCTCGGTCGATCATCCAGATTTCATTCCCTTGGCCTCGCTAAGGTGAAATATGAGAAAGGGTTGTCTTTCTATGCATCTGCATTGTCCATCACTATTCGTCAAGGTAGTAAGATGTGTTGTCAGGATCCTCGACTCGGATGTTGGTAGAATCTTGATGAATATGGAAATGCTCAAGTTCTTGAGAGCACGCGCAAGCAAATTCATCCATTACGTTGTCTTCAACAAGGTAGTCCACATCATCCATTCTAGTCCAAGTATGTCATTCCTTCAAACTCCTTCAAATGATCAATTGTGATTTTCCTTAGGCTGGTATAAAGAGTTTCAATGATCTTTGAATCAAAAGTAATTCTTTTTGCCACTTAAGGGAACAATCCAACAAGTCACCTCCCCCAAGGTGCCCCGTTGTGGAATTATGGCAGCTAACTCCTCGCTACCTCATGATCGAGCGTGGATTTGTTGCCTACCTACTGGACCTTCGTCATCTGTTACACCCCATCCCCCGGAATGTATGTTTCGTGTCTCAGCTCAAGAGATGTTTCTATGTCTCATCTCGTGAGTTCACCGTGAGTTGCTCGATCTTCGAGAAGATCGAATCTTTAGGTTTTCCCTTCCTTCTCTTTGTCGTGTTGGAAGAAGATTTCAAAAGCAAAGACGTCAAGATCAATTGGAGAAATGAACCTACATCTTCGAGAAGGGCAAATCGGATCATGAAGATCGTGTTAGCTTTGTGACCCCTCTGTCTTCTTACCTCATGACTTGAATCTCGGGACGAGATTCTTGTTTAGTAGGGGTGAGCTGTCACATCCCTAGTTCTAGTATGCGCTAGGCTAGCCCTTCATGTGAGCATCATGTTTAAATTCAAATGAAATTTGAATTAAGGAATTTTCAAAAGCCTCAGAAGACCTCTAAAAATAACCAACATTTAAATCTCATCAAATGAGTCCAAGAAAATGTTCCTGTTATCCTCTGGAAATATTGGCAAGAAGTAAAACCCAAACCAATATTTTTGGTGTCTCAGAAACATCTATTTTGAGCATTTGAATTAAGTCAATAGCTATTTGAATTGGATTTATATCTACTATAAAATCAATATAGGTCCAATAATTCTGAAATATTTTGTGGAGCATTGGTTTAATTCTGTTAGCTCCTAAAAATATTTTCTGAAGCAAAAAAAAATTGAATTGGTTTCAAAACCAAATTCAAAACTAACCTGCAAAATAGAAAACAGAACATAATTAGAAAAGCACAGGAAAGACAAAACCCTTACCTGGCGGCCCAGTAGGCCGGCCCAGCCCACCAGGGGCAGAGGCGTCTTCCACCTCGCGCCAGTCGGACGCAGAGCGTGTGCCCGACGCGCGCGCGCCCGTAGCTCGCCACCTCCTGCTTGTCGCCGACCGCCTGGAGTTGGCTAAGGGCGCCACGCAACCCCTCCGGCTCTCTATCACTCTCCCTGTGCTCCTCCTCCCCTCTGTCTCTCTCTCTCACGCGCATGGCCGAACGCCACCGTCGCTGCCGATCGCCGTAGCCACAGCCACCGTCCACCCCTCGTCCTGTCGATGCGTCCAGAAGAACCGTCGTCCACTCCTGCATCGTCTATGCTAACCCGTTCAACCGCGGGAGCTCTGCAACGTCGTCTTCGAGCTCATCTTCACCATGCCCGCCGGAGATCGTTCTCGCCGCCCCGCTCGCTCCGACGCCTCCCCCGAGCTACTGACCTGCTCATCGACTCCACCGTGAGCTCCTCTCTTTTTCCCCTCTTCTTTAGCGTTTGCCCTCGTCCCCTAGCTCCGTTCCCCACCGCGGCTGAAATGCGCCGCCGCCTGCGCTCGACGCCGGTGACGTTCTGGTGACCATTTGGTCCCGGGCGTGCGCCCAACATGCTCACTGCCGCGTGTAGAGTCTCCCTAGTGCCACGTTGCACTCGTTTGCACACCGTAGCGCCGTTTCCGCAAACACCCGAGCTCCGGCCGCTGCGCAAGTCGTCGTCGCCATCGTTTTAGGC
The DNA here is from genome assembly GCF_002162155.2 of Triticum dicoccoides. Taxonomy (NCBI): domain Eukaryota; kingdom Viridiplantae; phylum Streptophyta; class Magnoliopsida; order Poales; family Poaceae; genus Triticum; species Triticum dicoccoides. The sequence goes on from NC_041390.1 coordinate 148,515,741, forward strand.
CACTAGAGCTGCTGCTGTGAGCACCACTAGACGCGGACGGGTCTCCTCGTCACGTAGAGCATCTCGGCCGCTAATTTGGTCGCCGGAGGAGCTTTTCCGACGCCCTCCGCCGTCTCTGGTGTCGCCGGCGATGACACGCGGGTCAACTCCGGCGAGCTTGACCCAGCTGACCAGCGGTTTGACCTCCCTGGCTCACTGACACGTGGGCCCCAGGCCACTAACTAAACTAGGATTAGTATTAGTTTAACGCTAACTAAATTTAGTTAGTTAACTAACCACTGACCAGTGGGTCCCACTGGTCAGGGTTGACCTGGACCGCGCCCGTTGACCGCTGACATCACAGTGACGTCATGCTGATGCAATAACTCTTTTCTGGATTTATTCTTTTACAGGAAATTCCAGAAAATTGCCTAAACTTCTAAAAATCATAGAAAATCAACCGTAAATCCAAATGAAATAAATTATATATGAAAAATTATCAGAAAAATCCAATCTGTCCATTTATGCTACTTTCATGCATGTTCAACCAACTTATACCCCCTGTATAAGTGAAAACATGATAATGGCATTTTAAATACCCCTTATGGAGTTTGCATGTGAACCCTTGGTTCATATGGACTTCATTTAAATTGTTGCTAGATGCATTAGAACAAATCATAGCATATTGCCATGTCATGATCATGCATCATATTGTCGCATTTGCATTGATTGTGTTCTTCTCTATTGCCGGTGCTTGTCCCCTCTCGGTAGGCGTATCCCGACGATGAGTTTGATGACACCGATGAAGAGCTATAATATCTTCAAAAGTGCCAGGCAAGCAAAACCCCCTTGTTCATTCTGATACAATCCCACTCTCTCGCTCCTGCTCTCTTTTACTGCATTAGGACAACAACGATTCATCTGTTACTGGCTGCGGTAGTTGAACCCCTTATCCTCTGCATGACCTGTCATTGCCACAGTAAATAGATGAAACCCACTAGCATGAGTAGGAGTTGTTTGAGCCCTGATGTGCCTACTCATTCATACTTGTTTGTCATGCCTGCTACTACTTAGAGTTGAGTCAGGTCTGATTCATCGGGGATGAATTGGAACAGTGATGAACATGTCCTACTGTGTGTGTGAGCTAACTGTGTGAACACGATTTGGTAAAGGTAGCGGTGAGAGGCCATGTAGGAGTACATGGTGGGTTGTCTCATTGAAACCGTTCTTAGGAACTGAGTTCTGTGTTTGTGATCCATGAACAGCTGCTACCATGCATTGGGCCTGAAACCAATGGACCCTCTCGACTTATTAACTACCCTTGTCCATTATGAAGGAGTTGCAACTAGTTTCTGGTGTTTGTAGGATATGTGTTGGCGGCCGTGCGTAGCGCTGACCCTAGGGGTGGGCTATGATGCGGTAGATACACCGTGGCACGGTGTACCGGGCGCCTATTTGGTGTCTCGGGAACCCTGCACACATCGTTTGGGGATGTGAGCGAAACTCCGGCCGGATCTCCTCGCGGATGGAACCCGAATAGGCGATAAACCTGGACTAGAGACTTGTGTGGTTAGTCAGGTCGTGGACGACTCCCTCGCCAGGCTTCCGCTTGAAGGTTGCCGAGATACACGACGTGTACATGGTGGTAAGTGGCGAGAGCGTGTGTGAAGAAGTACACCCCTGCAGGGTTATAAATGATCTATTCGAATAGCCGTGTCCGCGGTAAAGGACTTCTGGGTTGCCTATAACAGTTCATAGACAAGTGAAAGTGGATACTCCAAACTCGCAAGATAAGTGTGAGTGCTATGGATGGCTTTCTCGTAGGGAGACGGGAGCGGATCCATAGTGGTGTATTGAATGGTGAATATGTGGACTCGTGTGCACCACCTCAAAGAGTTGCTTGCAGTCATAGTTTAGGTTAGCCACTGAGTCAAAGCTGACTTGCTGCAGTTAAACTCCACCACCCCCTTTATTGATACCGATGCATATGTAGATAGTTCTGATGTAAGTCTTGCTGGGTACATTTGTACTCACGTTTGCCTATTTTATGTTTTGCAGAGAGACGCCAGTCTCGCTAGTAGTTCCGTGTGGACTTCGACGTTTAGCTTGATACCTCAGCTACGATCTTGTGCCCTCGGCAGGATCTGGTAGATAGTCAGGCTTCTTAGCCTTTTTCATTTATAGATGTCTGTACTCAGACATGTTAAGCTTCCGCATGTATTTTAAATGGTAGGCTATGTTTGTTGGGTCATGAGACCCATGTTTGTAATATCTTGGATCCTCGGAGCCTAATGAATAAATACTTGAGTCGTAGAGTTATGTTGTTATGCCATGTTGTATTTACACATATCGAGCATATTGTGTGTATGATTGAAATGCTTGGTATGTGTGGGATCCGACAATCAAGTTGTTTATCCTTGGCAGCCTCTCTTATGGGGAAATGTAGTCTAGTGCTTCCATGAGCCATAGTAGTCCGCTAGAGCCCAGTTCACCGGAGTCTTGCTAGCCCAGCACTACTGCTCAAGGCACTTGACTGGCCGGCATGTGTTTCACTTCGTTCCTGTGCCTGTCCCTTCGGGGAAATGTCACGCAGTGACATCCGGAGTCCTACCTAGCCTGCTACAGCCCGGGTTCCCGGAGTCCTGTTAGCCCAGTGCTACAGCCCGAATTCACACGCTGCTGACCGACATGCTCGATGTGATTCATGTGTGCCTGTCCCCATAGGTTGGTGCCGCTTTGGGTTCACGACTAGCCATGTCGGCCCGGGTTCTCTGTCATATGGATGCTAGCGATACTATCATATACGTGAGCCAAAAGGCGCAAACGGTCCCGGGCCATGGTAAGGCGACACCCGTGGGAATACCGTGCGTGAGGCCGCAAAGTGATATGAGGTGTTACCGACTAGATCGATGTGACTTGGAATCGGGGTCCTGACAGAAACCATGGAATTTTCTCTATAAATAATTATCCCCTTATATATATCCATTGTATTATAAATATAATGTGCCAAGCCGTGGTTTTAGGATGATTAGATTGTTTGTTTACTATGTGCAGAACAAAAACAGAAACTTTGGCTGTAGCACGTGATTTTACATTTTTTACTGGAAAGTCAAATGGGTCTTAAACTTTTTACACATTACTTATGTATAAATTTTTAAAATTTTCAAATTTATTTCATAATTTTTGGAGTTACAGAAGTTTACTAAATCTCCAGATTACTACAGACTGTCCTGTTTTTGACAGATTCTGTTTTATATGTGTTGATCGCTTATTTTGATGAATCTATGGGTAGTATCAGGGGGTATGAACCATGGTGAAGTTGGAATACAGTAGATATAGTTCTAATATGAAATTGGAATGAGTTTGCAATAGTACCTAAAGGCAGTGATTTGCTTTATTATACTAACGGATCTCACAAAGTTTTTGTTAAAGTTTGTGTGGATGAAGTGTTCGAAAAACGACGAGTTACCGATGTGAGAAGAATAAAGAGAGGCAAGAGATCAAGATTGGGGATGCCCAAGGCACCCCAAGTAAATATTCTAAGGATACTCATGCATCTAAGCTTGGGGATGCCCTGGTTGGCATCCCATCTTTCTTATTCAACAATCATCGGTATACCTTGGTTTTTGTTTTGTTCACATGATTTGTGTCCTTTATGTTTTTTGTTTTTCCTTTAAGAACCATGCTAGTATGAGATAGCCCTTCATTGGTTTGTAGAATGCTTCATGTGCTTCACTTATATCTTTTAAGTATGATCTTATAGAATTGCTCTTTGTGCTTCACTTAAATCTTTTGAGTATGGTTTTATAGAATGCTTCTTGTGCTTCACTTATACATTTTGAGCTTGGATATTGGTTAGTTTATATTAATTGTAGAAGGCTCCATAAATGTCACTTATATATTTTGGAGTATAAATAATACTATCATCTAAAGCGGGTTTGGAAGAGTGTCAACTTTAGGAACTAGTGATCCCGCTATTCCGAATGAGGAGAATTTTGCTTATGTGGAGAGTAGTAAAATTTCTATGCTCATAGATCATGAAAAGAATTCTTTATGTGATGGTAATGTTGTTGAACTCATTCATGATGCTACTGAAAATTATTATGAGGGAGGAATACATGCTTGTAGGAGTTGCAATAATATCAAGTTTCCTCTCTATGTGCTTAAAGTTTTGAAGTTATACTTGTTTTGCCTTCCTATGCTAGTTGATTCTTGTTCCCATAAATTGTGTGCTCACAAATCCCTAGGCATAGGAAGCGGGTTAGGTTTAAATGTGCTAGTCATATTCTTCATGATGCTCTCTTTATGTTTCAATTCTTATCTTTTATGTGAGCATCATTGAAATCATCATGCCTAGCTAAAAAGACATTAAAGAAAAGCGCTTGTTGGGAGACAACCCAATATTTACCCTTACTGTTTTTGTATGTTCTCATGATTAAGCTACTGTATTAATCATTTATTATAGCTTTTGTTTCAATAAAGGGCCAAGTAAGACCTTTGGGAAGACTTTGGTGAAAGTTAATGTGATCTTGCTGTAAAAAACAGAAACTTTGCGCTCACGAGATTAGCTGCCATTTTTTTTACAGAAGAGCGCTTTGGTGCTGATTCTTTTTGCAGAAGATTAATAGAAAAATTACTCACGTCCACCAATTTATTTCATAATTTTTTGAGTAGCATAAGTATGGTTAGTGTTCAGATCATTATAGACTGTTCTGTTTCTGACAGATTCTGTTTTTATTGCATAGTTTGCTTGTTTTCTAGTTTCTATGACTTATATTCTCAATATAAATTGTAGAAATGATATGGTACAGTAGGAATTGTGTGAGAATAATTATTATCCTTGTCTTTGACAGTACCAAAGTGAATGGTTTACTCTTTATCATTCTAACCTATCTCACGAAGTTCCATTAAATTTTGTGTGATTGCAGTTTTCAAGTTTTGGGTGAGATATCGATATGAGGAGAATAAGAAGTGGAAAGACCCTAAGCTTGGGGATTCCCAAGGCATCCCAAGGTAATATTCAAGGAAGACTCAAGCGTCTAAGCTTCCGGGGCATCCCCTCTTTTGTCTTCAAAAACTATCGGTATACCTTACTCGGAGCTATATTTTTATTCGTCACATGATATGTGTTTTGCTTGGAGCATATTTTCAATTTTACTTGCTGTTTGAATAAAATCATTGGATCTAAAATCTTGAATGAAAAAAGGAGAATCCTCCCATGGCTATTTAATTATTTGACTACTCAGTATCCTTCACTTATATCTTTTTGGAGTAGTTTGTCATTTACTCACGTGCTTCACATATATCCTATGAGTAAATGGCTGAATGAATTAAATATCATGAATCTGAATTTATATATGTTTTATATGCTTATACCATGGGGAGTAATGACTTCACACAGAATAAGTATAGGTAGTAAACTTATTGAAAGTTAGCAAACATAGAATTGGTCACTTGAACAATTTATGAAAGAATATTGAAGGAAGAGAGATTTCACATATAAATATACTATCTTGGACATCTTTTGTAATTGTGAGCACTCATTAAAATATGACATGCTAAAAGGTTGATGTCGGATAAGGAAGACAACATAATGGGTTATGTTTTCTTATATGCGAAATAAAGTATATTGTCTTGGATCATCCAACATGTTGAGCTTGCTTTTCTCCCTCATGCTAGCCAAATTATTTGCACCAAGTAGAGATGCTACTTGTGCTTCCAAACATTCCTTAAACTAGTTTTTCCATGAGAGTCCACCATACCTACCTATGGATTGAGTAAGATCCTTCAAGTAAGTTGTCATCGGTGCATGCGATAAAAATTGCCCTATAAATATGTGTGATCTATTAATGTGGAGAAAATAAGTTTTATACAATCTTGTGATGTGGAAGAAATAAAAGCGACGGACTGCATAATAAAGGTCCATATCACAAGTGGCAATATAAAGTGACGTTCTTTTGCATTAAGATTTTGTGCATCCAACCATAAAAGCGCATGACAACCTCTGATTCCCTCCGCGAAGGGCCTATCTTTTACTTTTATCTTCTACCCTTATGCAAGAGTCATGGTGATCTTCACCTTTTCTTTTTACATTTTATCCTTTGGCAAGCACATTGTGTTGGAAAGATCCTGATATATATATATCCAATTGGATGTAAGTTATCATGAACTATTATTGTTGACATTACCCTTGAGGTAAAAGGTTGGGAGGTGAATCTATAAGCCCCTATCTTTCTCTGTGTCCGATTAAAACTTTGAACCCATAAATATCACGTGAGTGTTAGCAATTGTGAAAGGTTAAAAGATAGTTGAGTATGTGGAGTTTGCTAAATCAAAGCTCTGACATAGACCCTTCCTGAAAATAAGATGAATTGCAATTGTTTGATGACTTAGAATATAGTTTGTTAGTTTCAAGAAAGTTTATGTTCTATACTTTAACATGTGAATAAGCTTGTTACTTGATTATGAAAAGTTTTATGAAGATGAGCTACTGTTATGATATATAATGATGCTATAAAAAGTGATTGGAACTATCATTGATCAAACTTGTGCACTTGCTAGCATTCACACTTCATAAATTATTTCTTTTATCATTTACCTACTCGAGGACGAGCAGGAATTAAGCTTGGGGATGCTGATACGTCTCCAACGTATCTATAATTTATGAAGTATTCATGCCATGTTTGCAATATTTTTATATGATTTTGGTATGATTTGATTAGAACTAACCCGGACTGACGTTGTTTTCAGCAAAACTACCGTGGTGTTGTTTTTGTGCAAAAGTAGAAGTTCTCGGAATGCGATGAAAAATCAACGGATATTTTTTCTGGAAAATATGAAAAATATTGGAACAAAAATCTACCGGAGGGGAGTCACGGGGGCCCCACGAGGGTGGGGGCGCGCCCACCCCCCTGCCTCGTGGACTCCCCGAGGGCCCCCCTGACATGAAATCAATGCCAATTTCTCCTATAAATACAGAAACCTCGAAAAATTAACCTAGATCGAAAGTTCCGCCGCCGCAAGCCTCTGTAGCCACAAGAAATCAATCTAGGCCCTCTCTGGCACCCTGCCGGAGGGGGCCATCATCACCGAAGGCTATGGAGGAGGATCCCGGAGGGGCCATCATCACCATGAAGGCCAAGGACCAGAGGTAGAACCTCTCCCCATCTAGGGGAGGCCATGGAGGAGGAAGCACAAGGGGGAGAACCTCTCCTCCTCTCTCTCTGTGGCACTAGAGTGCCATCGGGAGGGGCGCGGTGATCGTCTTCATCAACATCACCATCATCATCACTATCCTCATCTCTTTTATGCGGTCCACTCTCCCGCACCCCGCTGTAATCCCTACTTGAACATGGTGCTTTATGCCACATATTATGATCCAATGATGTGTTGCCATCCTATGATGTTTTGAGTAGATTTCCTTTGTCTATGGGTTGATTGATGATCTAGATTGGTACGACTTGTATGTTTTATTTTGGTGCTGTCCTATTATGCCCTTCGTGTCGCGTAAGCGTGAGGGATTCCCGCTGTAGGGTGTTGCAGTACGTCCATGATTCGCTTATAGTGGGTTACGTGAGTGACAGAAACATAAACCCGAGTAAGGGATTGTTGCGTATGGGATAAATGGGACTTGATGCTTTAATGCTATGGTTGAGTTTTACCTTAATGATCTTTAGTAGTTGCGGATGCTTGCTAGAGTTCCAATCATAAGTGCATATGATCCAAGAAGAGAAAGTATGTTAGCTTATGCCTCTCCCTCATATGAAATTGCAATGCCGACTATCGGTCTTGTTAACAATTGCCTAGGATAATTCCGCACACCGCTCCACCATTATTCCACACTCGCTATTTATAATAATTAGTAATATATTCTAAATTTATGATAACAACACCTACCTTTATATTTTAGCTCTCCGATATCATACAAAATTATCCACTTCATACCCACAACGTAGTTTTATTTCTCGTTTCTAGTTGGAAGCAAACGTTCGGTGTACGTAGAGTCGTATCAGTGGCAGATAGGGCTTGAGAGAATATTGATCTTACCTTTATCTCCTTGTGGGTTCGACACTCCATACTTATCACTTCCACCTTCGGAAATTGCTACGATGATTCCCTGCACTTGGGGATTATCACCTACACTCTTATTTGGACCGGCCAGCTCATCCTACGGATCAAGGTCATCGTGGCCGTCCTGCTCTGGTTGCCCGGTGTATGAGTCCAGCTGCTGGGTGTACGTATCGGACTGGGTGCTTAACTAGGTGTATGTGCCCATGCCAGGTTGGGTGTACGTTCTGGTGCCCGTGCTCGGCTTGGCGTGCCCATCCGGTTTTGAGTCATCCACTTGTCTACACTCGTAGTTGCTTCTGCCTCCGTTGTGGACCATCTCCAACATCTACATGCCCGTGTCATTACACGATGACTCAGGCGATTGAGACATACCAACAAACTGAAAGCGGGCACCGTCCGGTGTTCACGACCAGACAAATAGAGGCGACGAGTCGGGGAAATGGAACGGCGCCACGATGATGTCGACACAGTATGGCACGTACCCAGCGGAGGAGGCCGGGGACTGTTGTTGCTGCCCAAGATGCTTTGTCGCGTATAAGTAGGGTGGCCGATATTGCTCCGGCCAGGATGGTGTGTGCACGGACGGCCGCTGCGGCAGCGGCGCCCTGCGTCCCTGGACCCGCAAGGCCCCTGCACCCCGTCCTTCCCGCCGCCTTCCTTTGCTTTCTGTTTGAGGTGGCGAGCTTGCCGCATCGCCCAGTTGATACCTCGGACCTCCGCCTTCTGTGGATCCTCCACCTCCGACGGCTTCGGTCGCTCGCCGGTCGGGTCCATGCAATGGCAGAAGCGAAAAGGGCGGGAATTGGGGTGGAGAGTAGCGACGATTGGAGTTGAGAGGGTGGATAAAGTGGTGGTGGTGAGAGGGGGTTGTTGGCGCGGAAATAGTGCGAGTTGCTTGAAATGCGCGGGCTCCTCCTCGGTTTTGCATGGGCCCGGGGTGTAGGAG
>NC_041390.1:148525044-148525941 GCF_002162155.2 Triticum dicoccoides
CTCGCCCCCTTGTTTGGTTCTGGTTTACGGGAAAATGAACAACCGGACCAGTCCGTGGACCGATGGAGTACTATGTTGGATGCAAAAGTGCGTGTGGACTGCTCGGTCCAGACGGTTATGAGTGGTTTGAGGGTTCGCGTTGGAGATGTCCTAACACATTAGCCTTTGCATGGATCGATGGACACAACCTTCACTAAGTTACTCCAAAGTTTACGAGATTTAACACTTCAAATGGCGTTAGAAAATCGCCACATAGGCCAATGGAAGAAGGGACGATCGACCAGAAACATAGCCCAATAAATTGGAACTTTCGTCCTATTAAAACATAATTTTTGTGGTAATTTGTATAGCCCCTCCTCCACTCCTCCCCCCAAAGTAAAAATATACACAAGGGTTTATTCCTTCAGCTTATGATGAATCACAAGAGTTCAGCTAATTAGTTCATGAACAAAATTTATACTATTTGTAGATGAAGCGAAAGACTAATTTCATCGGGGTGCGCTTTGTTTTGATGATTTTTTTTCTTGCCAGGGAAACCACACGTGGGGAGGCGGGATACCTATCGTGATGAGTCTTGATGAAGTCTGGGAGCGACACAGAATGTAATGGGAGAAGAAACCTTACATTGTTTATAGATAATAAATAGAGATAACTTATGTATCAGACGAGGCCACCAATAATTAGATGGAGCGCAACCAATGGAGTGGGAGCTTTGCTACACTTACAGGCAAAATCTACGGATTGAAGTTTATAGGATGACATGGCGTGAGTTAGTTGGCAACCATCGGGCCTCAACTGTATTCAGGGGGAGGGTTTATGACCAAGACACATACATATGTAGGGTGCAGCCCATAGGAGGCAGCCCGTAAGGGCTCATTTGGCAGCCCATGATCCCGG
>NC_041390.1:148526156-148530077 GCF_002162155.2 Triticum dicoccoides
CAGGGTGCAAAGCCCACGTGGCCAATCGGCCCGTGGAAAACCACCGCGACATTTGGTCGATCGCTTGTTGGGATATTCTGCCCCGATCCCTGTCCTTTCCCCAGGTGGGAGATCCATGCCTACACACGTCGGGAAGAAAAGCCACCAACTTGCGTGCGAGAGGCGACGGCGTAAAGCGTACCTAGCGAATAGCTATCTCCTTCACCTCAGTGCTACCCCTAGGGTTTTCCTCACCTCCCCTCCTTCCTACGACCCGAACTGGAAGGGTGATCTCCCGCAGTGGGAGGAGAGGATCCCCGATGGCCATGGAAATCCCATGTGGCCCTGGGATACTTTCTCCTTGCAACCAAATTAGACCTAAGTGTAGAATTGTCCATGGAATGACACCCTCAGAGTGAAGATCACATCATTCTGAAACGACTAGTTACGGGGTTTCTGCGGATCTCTCTCTACCCAACAACTAACCTTTCTCCCTTGAATTTGAATTTTAGGGTTGACCTGACTCCCCACTAACTTTCAATTAAATCTACCCACGTCAGCCATTCTGCAATTCTTTATAAATTCTCCCTGTAACTCTAGCAAAGCTCTATTTTTCTATACCACGCGTTCACAACTACCCTCCTTTCCAAAATGCAAGATTTTATTCAAAAAAAGACAAATTTCTATAACTCCGACAAAGTATTTAGAGAAATATTTAATGTCTACAATATCAAATCATTTATCATTATATTTGTTTTTCTGCGGGATTATCATTATATTTGTTGTGAAAAAGATTTTACTTATTTGATATTGTAGATGTTGATATATTTTCTTATACACTTAGTCAAACATACAAATATTTGACTTTAGAAAAACTAATACATGAAACAGAGGGAGTATATTAAAATAGCTAGTATTATTCTTTCCATACACATATGCAAATACGTACTTACATACTGGTTTACACAATCATGCAGGTGGTATATATGTGTGTATATACACAGGCGTCAAAGGTAGGATTATATAAGTTATGCCGTCGGGTAGGAAGGCTGCATGGCGAGTCCGCAGAGGCCTTGCTCGTCGGCGACATCCCTCTCCATCCTGATGAAACCGTTCTCGCCCCATGATGCGCCCCACGAGTTCTTCATCACCCAGTACTTGATCCCGTCGCCGGCAATGCCGTACCCGACCGCCGCGATGCCGTGGTCGAGCTCCGTGCCACAATTGCCAGAGAGAACGCCGCCCTTGTAGAACCGAAAGAGGTTGTCCCCTCCATCAACGGCCACGGACACGGGCTGTGCGGCCACCGCCTTCTGTAACGACGCCTCGTCATTGGCCGGCACATCCTCGTACCCCTTGATGGATGCGGCGGCGTTGGACTCCTTGTTGGAGTTACAGCTGCCGTCGTTGCCGGTGTAGGGGTAATTGCCCTCGGTGGTTAGGCCACCGTTGTCGATGATGAACTCGAAGGCGTTGTCCATGAGCCCTCCCTCGCAGCCCTGGTCCATGCCGTCCACATCGCAGTCCACCAGCTCCTGCTCCGACAATGAGATCAGTTTCCCGGTGCTCAGCTTCACGATGCCTTCCATAGAGGCCACCGTGGAGAAGGCCCAGCAACACCCTGAAATATTCCACATTACATAGGTGTTGATATGTTAGTCAATGTCCATAAAATGACAAGAATAATTGAATAACATAATGTAAACTAGTACGATCATGTGCAGTGTTCTCATTTCCAATAAAACATGAAATTTCGAAATTTCTGTCAGCGGGTGTTCAAATATTTTCATTTCTGTTAACAAAAATCAGCCAAACACGAATTTGAGCCAATTTAAATAGTATATGAACTTTTATCAATTGAAATATTCTATGTGACCTATAGCTAAAAACTAAGAAACTTCAGTAATATCAGTGGTGCCTAGAATATTTCTAGAATCGAATTCTAGAACAGTTCAAAATAGTCACGCGTAATTGTGTGAATATGAGCTTACCACATTGGCCTTGGTCTTTGATGGGAGTGACCGCGCCTTTGGTTCTCCAGTCCACAGATGTTGGGAGCGCATCGAGGCTAACGTTCGCATACGTGAACCCCGTCTTCCTGCCCTTGTTACCACCCACCGGCGCCTTATACCCTGTGTGCGTAGCCCTGAATTCATCGTCGGCGATATCCGCAAACTGATTAGCCTCGAGCCAGAACTTGTCGGTCCCTGCATTCACCGACTCGATGAACGCGACATTGGCCTTGAACACCTCTAGCCGGTGTGCTTTCTCAGCAACGTCATTGTACACACGGCCATACTTAGCCATCCACTGCTCATGCCTTGTGACAATAGACCGATCCTCGGCGAGGTCCCGGGCTGCAAGAGCGCTAAGCACGCAGGCGCATGCGAGGATGGCGAAGAGCAAACCTTGTGAGTAGCTAGCCATGGCTGGCCGGAGTAGAAGTTGGAGATCGAGGAGGTTGTGGTGATCTATCTTGTTTGAAATTGGGGGTGTAATGTGGATCATATTTATAGGGATCAGATGATTCATGGCTCGGCTGTACTGAACTGCGGGGATTGTAGGTAAGGATGATAATGATTTGCTGCGTGCCGTGAGAGGACGTACATCAGATTAATTCTTGTTAAACAAAGGAATGAATTAGCTTGGCAGGTGAGCTGAGAACAACAGGGACTAATTCTTGTTAAACAAAGGCATGGATGGACTGGATTATTACTTCGTTCAAGAATATTGAACGTCTAGTTTGCTCGTTAAACAAACATGTTGATAAGGGGACTAAAATAATTACTTTAGTTATCCGTTTCTTACAGTGAGTTTATGATCAGTTGTAAAATACTCAGTTAAGTACAATTTGCACGCCTGGACACTTCGGCCCAAGTGGCAGCTTGTTTTCTAGTGGTAGGCTAGTTCAACCTTGGTTGGACATTGTTCATTTATTAAATGCAAACTTTTTGTAGGGGAAATAAACTTGGTTCGACCCGCGAGCTAAGACTAGCTCAAACACATATATCGCCGAAGGAGAATAGGCTTCTAAATTCCAAAGGAAAATGGAATGAGAACAGTAACATGAACTAAATCTGTAAGATACAATATTCAAACATAAAAATTGTAGGTCAAAGAAATGGTATTATAACTTGTGCTATGGAAACAAAAAATCTAATTGAGTTTGAATTTTGAATCAGTTTGTTGTTTTAATAACACACACTCATAGTCTTAACTCAGTTCTGAATCACATATGAGTTTGAATTTTCAACGCGATTGACTGGTCAAAATTAAAAATGTGTATTTACTTTTAACAATTCATTTGAAATTAATAAATATTATACAATGTTTTGTAAAACTAACATTCACAATTTTACTTTATATATTAAAATAAGGTACTTTTCTTTTGATAAATCTTCCAATACTATAGGTAGGCTACTACTCCCTCAGTTCCCAAATATTTGTCTTTCTAGAGATTTCAAGAAATGACTACATAGGAAGCAAAATGAATAAATATATACTCTAAAATATGTCTACATACATCCGTATGTTGTAATCCATTTGAAATGTTTAGAAAGATAAATATTTGGGAACGGAGGGAGTATAAAACTTCATAACTTGTAACTCATACATCCTAATTCCGACTCAAAATTTCAATTTTGAATAAAAATGGGCTTATATTTAAAGGGGTAAAAATATGAGGTAGTAACATTTTGTATATATTTCATTTGGACTCAGAATAATCCAGGGAAGCCTCCTAAAGTTGACATTTTTATTTTATATTTTTATAACCTCAATGTTTCAAAACCCATCAATTTAAGTTCGAAAAGGAAATAGAAGAAGGAAACTGGATGGTCGAAACCCGGGAGCTCCTAAGTGGAGTCTTAAGCGACACTTGAAGGAACGGGCGCTCACACACCCCTGCTCGAGGGCTGGCCCATGTAAGGTGAGCGCTCAATC
>NC_041390.1:148530276-148532677 GCF_002162155.2 Triticum dicoccoides
GTTTGAACGGTCGCGGTTGACTAGTCGGTCAACCATTGACTTTAAAAAAACGAACAAAAAACTTAAAAAATTATGAATTCAAATTTTTTTATCAATTTTGAAAAAAGTTCAATGAATTTGAAAGAAGTTCATCGATCTTGGAAGAGTTGATTGAATTTAAAAATAGTTCATTGGATTTGAAAAAAAGTTCATCGATTTTGAGCAAAAATTCATCGGTTTTGAAAAAAGTTCATTGATTTTCAAAAGTGCATTGAATTTGAAAAGGTTCTTCGAATTTGAAAAAAAGGTCATCAAATTTGAAAAAAATCATTGAATTTGAAAAAAGTTCATCGATTTTGCAGAAACAACTACAACTGGTGCTTAAGGCGCCCTATATCCCACATTGGGTGAGACGAGAGGAACCATTGCTAAATGGTGGGGCGAGTTGTGTTGGCCCAGGCGCGCGGAAACAACAGCCTTATTTTTTGTTTTTTTTCATGTTTTTTGCTTTCTTTTATACTTTTGTTTATACTTCCAAATACTGTAAAAAATACATATTCAAAAATCACTCTACATAAACATGTGAAAAATGTGACAAGCATTTGAAAAATGTTAAATGTGTATAGAGAAAATGTTCATCACATATAGGGATATGTATACAAAAAAATGTGTATGAAACAATTTGATCATGTATTTAAAAAAATAGTAATCAAGCATTTGAAAAAATATTGAACAAGTGTTTGATTTTTTTTTGATAAAGCTTTTGAAGAATGTTAATTGTGTATACAAAAAAGGTCGACCATGTATTATAAAAATTGGATCATATATATATATATATATATATATATATATATATATATATAGGGTCACGCTATTCGTCATCCTGGTTGAAGAATAGTTATTCTTCACCCCCTCTGTTTTACCATCAATGCACCATAATTTTACGTTCCGTAAGTTTTGTCTTATTTTCGACGCAAAAAGGGACCGTAAAAAATATATAATCTCCGTAAAAAATATTTTATGTTACCTAAAATTACAAACGTAAAACATAGTCTAAAATACACATAAACTGCAAATTTTCTTGTCTTATGACCTATATTTTTATTTTCTTATGTCAAATTTTACGTAGTGAATCAATAGGAATATAACTATTTGAATTCGAAACGTAATTTAATTATAAAATGATCGTAAGATTACCTCGGATGAAGAATAACTTATTCTGCAGCCTGGGTGATGAATAATAACACTATATATATTTTCTTCTGTACTCTTGGGAGTATGTACTCCCATTCTCAATATACCTCATATACGCATTAATTATACTTCTTTATTATTCTCAATATACTTCATTAAATATTCTAAGATACCCCAATACGAATTTTGTTGAAAAAATATCATCTGCGATGTACTTTTTGTAATATACTTTTTTCATGTACAAACACATCAGTATATACGTAAACATTTAAAAATATGTAGACTCACATGGATTTTTTCATGGAACTCATTTTGGGGTATCTAATAATTACTAATGAAGTATATTAAAAATAATAAAGTGCTATAAAAATTTTATCTATGTGGTATATGAGAAGCGGGAGTACGTACTCCCAAGAGTACACAACCATTTTCCTATATATATATATATATATATTATTTAATCAAGCATTTTAAAATGTTAAATGTATATAGAAAGAATGTTGACAATTTATTAAAAAAATTATGGAAAATTTTGATCATGTATATAAAAATATTTATCAAGAATTTGAAAAAATATTGAACAAGTATTTGGAAAATGTTAATCAAGCATTTGAACAATGTTAAATATGCATATAAAAATGTTGACCGTGTATTAGAAATTGTTAATCTTGTATTTGAAAACATGTTTAAAATGTGTATATGAATATATTGGTATTAAAAAAAATGTTAAATTGGTATTGGAAAAATGTATAACATGTGTTAGATAAATATTGTTGACATATATAAAAATATGTAGAATGAAAACTAAAAGATACAAAGAAAATAAAAAAAATGAAAACAAAAAAGAAACAAAATAATCCAAAGAAAAAAGAAGAAGAACAAAAGGATGAAACAAGTGCAAAAAAATGAAAAAAACATAGAAGGAAAAAAGAAAAGCAAACAAAAAAGGAATAGATAAATAAAGAAAATCAAAGAAAAAGAATGAAAAAACCCTAATGAAAACGGAGAAAAACTGCTGAGAAAACAAAAGAAAAAGAAAACGAAAAAAACCTGGAAAAATGAAGAAAAAACAGTTAAAACTTGGTTCACAATGAACCCGAGGCAAGCCAATGGGTAAGTGTGCTTGCTATCAGGAGACCAAGGTTCGAATCCCCCTGTGCTTCCTTTTCTTCTCTCTTTTTCCTTCATTAACTATGCGCGAATGGGCCGACTTGATTACTGTAGACCG
>NC_041390.1:148532852-148535341 GCF_002162155.2 Triticum dicoccoides
CATCACCGAATTAGCCATGGGCTAGTTATATTTCTCTTGTCATTTATTTTTATGTAGTTCATATTTAAATATTCAAAACATTGTATATTTGTGAGCGAAGTGAGTATAGATTAATTCAGCACCCAAATAATAGCAAATGACTTCTTAAAAAAATTGTTATACACTTAGTCAAACATAGAAATATTTGACTTTAGAAAAACTAATACATGAAACAGAGGGAGTATATTGAAATAGCTAGTATTATTCTCTCCATACAAATATAAATACGTAATCACATAGTGGTTTACACAATCATGCAGGTGGTATATATGTGTACACACAGGCTTCAAAGGTAGGAGTATATAAGCGCTATGCCGTCGGGTAGGAAGGCTGCATGGCGAGTCCGCAGAGGCCTTGCTCATCGGGGACGTCCCTCTCCATCCTGATGAATCCATTCTCGCCCCATGATGTGCCCCACGAGTTCTTCATCACCCAATACTTGGTCCCGTCGCCGGCGACGCCGTACCCGACCACCGCAATGCCGTGGTCGAGCTCCGTGCCACAATCGCCGGAGAGCACGCCGCCCTTGTAGAACCGGAAGAGGTTGTCCCCTCCATCGACGGCCACGGACACGGGCTGCGCGGCCACCGCCTTCTGAAGCGACGCCTCATCGTTGGCCGGCACGTCCTCGTACCCCTTGATGGACGCTGCGGCATTGGACTCCTTGTTGGAGTTGCAGCTGCCGTCAGTGCCTGTGTAGGGGTAGTTGCCCTCGGTGGTTAGGCCGCCGTTGTCGATGATGAACTCAAAGGCGTTGTCCATGAGCCCCCCCTCGCACCCTTGGTCCATGCCGTCCACATCGCAGTCTACTAGTTCCTGCTCCGACAGTGAGATCAATTTTCCGGTGCTCAGCTTCACAATGCCTTCCATGGAGGCCACCGTGGAGAAGGCCCAGCAACACCCTGAAATACACAAGTGTTGATAGGTTAGTCACTGTCCATAAAAAGACAAGAATAATTGAATAAGATAGTGTAAGCTGGTATGGTCATGTGCATTGTTCTCATTTCCAATAAAACTTGAAATTTCAAAATTTCAGACAGCAGGTATGGAAATATTTTCATTTCTGCTGACAAAAATCAGCCAAACACGAATCTGAGCCAATTCAAATATTATACGAACTTTTATCAATTGAAATATTCTATGTGAACTATAGCTAAAACCTAAGAAACTTCAGCAATATCCGTGGTGCCTAGAATATTTCTAGAATCGAATTCTAGAACAATTGACAATAGTCACGCGTAATTGTGTGAATATGAGCTTACCACATTGGCCTTGGTCTTTGATGGGAGTGACCGCGCCTTTGGTTCTCCAGTCCATAAATGTCGGGAGAGCATCGAGGCGAACGTTCGCATACCTAAACCCTGTCTTCCTGCCCTTGTTACCACCCACCGACGCCTTATACCCCGTGTGCGTAGCCCTGAATTCATCGTCGGTGATATCCGCAAACTGGTTAGCCTCGAGCCAAAACTTGTCGGTCCCTGCATTCACCGACTCGATGAACACGACATTGGCCTTGAACACCTCTAGCCGTTGTGCTTTCTCAGCAATGTGTACACACGGCCATACTTGGCCATCCACTGCTCGTGCCTTGCGACAATGGACCTATCGTCAGCAAGGTCCCGGGCTGCAAGAGTGCTAAGCACGCAGGCGCATGCGAGGATGGCGAAGAGCAAACCTTGTGAGTAGCTAGCCATGGCCGGACGAGATAGAAGGTGGAGATCGATGAGGTTGTGGTGATCTATCTTGTTTGTTTGATGATAATTGGCGGTGTAATGTGGATCATATTTATAGGGATTAGATGAGTGATGGCTCGGTTGTACTGAACTGCTGGGATTCTAGGTAAGGATGAGAGTGATTTGCTGCGTGCCGTGAGAGGAGGTACAGCAGATTAATTCTTGTTAAACAAAGGAATGAATTAGCTTGGGGGACGAGCTGAGAACAACAGAGACTAATTCTTGTTAAACAAAGGCATGGATTATTATTTGGTTGAAGAATGTTGAGCGTCTAGTTTGCTCGTTAAACAAGCATGTGGATGGTAATATATATATTTGACACTCCGGCCAAAGCGGTAACTTATTTTGTAGCGGTTGGACATGTTTTTTAACGCCAAAATCCTACATCTACGTACTCCCTCCGGTCCTTTTTACTCTGCATATTAGAATTCCCTAAAGTCAAACTTCATAAAGTTTGACCGTATTTATATGAAAAAATATCAACATCTATCACGTTGAAGTTATATAATATGAAACTTTAAGTCATGACACATCTAGTGGTATTGATTTCAGATTATGAATGTTGGCACTTTTGCGTTTTCTCGAAAAAATGTTGGCACTTTTTTCTACAAAGTTAGTCAAATTTTACGAGGCTTGACTTCAGTCAAATCTTATATGCGAACTAAAAAGGACCGGAGGGAGTACACTAACGTAAACTTTTACGTAAACTACCAAACA
>NC_041390.1:148535655-148544657 GCF_002162155.2 Triticum dicoccoides
CCCAAGCTCCAATCACGAATCCCCACGATACTGATTACGTTAATCCCGTAGCTACTATTACGTAGATGTAGCATTGCTCTTTTTAACGCGTTGGATCTTTTTGAAAGAAGTGTGTAGTGCACGTATATAGACTGGAGTTTCACAGTCTAACATTACTGTTTCGAAAAAAAAATTTACTTCTTTAAAGATGCTGGAGTATCTGCCTTCTAGGGCCATCGGGCGATTTTCTCGGTCTGATCTCATAAGTGTGGTACACTTTATCAGCCTGGCGGCTTTGCCGTCGTCTAATCTGGTTAATTAGTGTCTCATCTCCTCGACGACTTTTGTGGACCAGGAACGCGTGTAGGGCCCCTTGACGTCAATTGTTCGACCGGTTTAGGGCATGTTTTGATCTCCTCCCACTTTAAACTTCTGAAAAATTCTGACCGAAGCAGGGCCTAACGGAATAGCTTCTCGAAGCTGCAATCCAGGAAGCCACGATGGGCTGCAGTTCATTTTTTTGAAGCGACCGATTCCCAGCTTCACGTATTTGTGAATCGGAAGCTGCAGTTATTTACGGCCGGATTGCCACCGCCAAGAAAAACGGTTCGCTCCTCATCTCCAACTCGCTCCATCCCACAGAAACCCCCTCGCTCACAACTCCCCTTCCCCTCGTTCTCCCCTGCAACCCTAGCGCCGTCATTCCCGCCGCCACGCCCGGCAGCCCCCGTCGCCGGCCAAATCGCCCCCTGTGACTACAGATCCGGCCGCCCCAGTCTATTTCCCGCCGGATCCCATCTTCGCCGCCGTCCGATGCGCCTGCTGGAAGGAGCTGCGCCCCCATGTCTCAGAGGAGCTACACCCCGACGCCATTGATGCCCGAGCGACGCTCCCAAGCTAGGAGCTGCACCAGGACGACCACGCCCAGCTCGTTTCACTCTTTTTTGGCCTGTTTGCAGTTTATCCCGAAATGGACTGCTTCCAGCCGGCCCAAGGTGGCAAGAAGCTGGGCTTCACCGCCCCAGTTGGGCTGCCAGCTCACCCAGGCGCTGGGGAGAAGCTGCCTCGCTCCAGAACAGTTTGCTGCACTCCACGTGAAATGAGAAGTGAGGCTAGAAGCTGGATATGAGAAGTTTTTGAGAAGCTAGCAAGTCTCCAAACAGGCCCTTAGTCTCGTCTGCCCGGTTGGCGGAGTCAGTGCCATTCGTTTGCTGCCAAGCCTACTTGTCCTATCTGCCTGACCATTTGCATCCGCCTGGTAGGCCCTGTTCGGTCTTGTTGGGAGTAAGAGGATCACTTGGGCGGCGTCAGTGTTGTTCCTTTTTGGTCGAGCATGCTCGTTCTGTCTAGCTGGTTGTTTTCCTCCACCCCAGGGAGGGGGGGGGGGAGGATATCGGTGGACAGTTGGTCTCCTTCATTTGTTGCCAAAACATGTCTACCTGGTTGTTTGCCTCCGCCCGTTATGCCCCGTTTGGTCTTGTTGGCGGTGAGAGGATCACTGGGTAGACAGGCATTCAATTCGTTTGGAATCAACGTGTGTTGGGACCACTGGCGGAGCTAGCTAGGAATGGCTGGGGGGGCCAAGGCTAAATCATGGGTGTTTGAGGGTGTAAACTGCTAAAAAAAATCCTCATCTAAGTCCCCCCTCAAAAAATTTCTTCATAGTTTGGTCCAAAGTTGGGGGGGCCACAGCCCCCCAGACTTGCACATAGCTCCGCCACTGGTTGGGACCTGTTAATTGTTGTTGGAGGGTGAGAGGATCACTATGCAGGTGGGAATTTAGTTTGCGTTCAATCATCGTCTGCTGGGATCTGTGCTTTGTCTTTGGGGTGAGGGGATCGTTGGGAGGAAGACATTCGGTTTGTGTGGTAGCGGCGTGTGCCAGGCCTCATGTAGAGAGGTTTTATTTAGCCTACTGGGTAATACCATGTCCTCGCCTTGCTTGTTTCCTACCGATGATTGTGACACTGCAGCCATGTTATCCTTATGGTCTCATGTGTGTCAGTGGATGTATGGGTTTACTTTCTGGTTGGTTAGTCCCAGACGCTTTTGCGGTATACTGGAAGTGGGCAGTGACACAAAGTTCGAGACGTGCTGCGGTACGTGGGGAGTGGTGGCGGCAGGCGGGGGTTAGAGCCCTACTGTGTGTGTGCGCGCGCGCGCGCGCGTGCCGACTGGTACTCCTTTTGTGCTGGCTTGGTCATGCATGTTTATTTGTTTGCATTGTTTCCCTGTTCGGCCCTATGATTGCTTCTGGGTTTATCTGTTGTGGTCCCGTGTGTTAGCGACTCGTTTGTGCTACTTTTTGGCTGTTCTACCTCTGGCCCACCCATGTGTTGTGTTGTTGTTCTTATCCGGTCTCCTTCCCCATGTCCTTTTCTTCCTTGTATGGTGTTTGCAAAGCAGAGTAGGCCCCCTCGCAGAGTAGGCCCCCTCGCCTCATTTTGCTAGAAGGGATTCTTCAAGCTTTGTCGGTGGTGCTGGTGCTCATTCCCATACTACTTGCTTCGCCAGCCGGTTGGTATTTGCTCCTCCTACAAACTGTGTTTTTGATCTGATTTCGCTCTTTACTTACTAGTATTTGTTACATATGCCATTTTTAATCGGTTCACAATCTAGTATGGTATTTGCAAAGCAAACCTATCTTTCCGCAAAGATGAAACTAGTGTAGCAACTTGTTTGTGTTGAGAACGTTACATATACATTTTTTATATTATCCTTGTGGGTGCATTCAATGTACTCGACTGTCATCTTGATTTGGTCAGACATGGAAGAAGACAATCTTAACATAAAGTGCAAGAACTAGGGTGCAAGCCCAAGTAGATCGCATGTGGTGTATTGATGGGTCCATACGAGTTATTTGGAGTTTCAGCTGCAATAATTATCTGGTGTTCTTTGCCTCGACCAAAATGGTCAAAACAAGGTAAGATGCTCAGAATATATGGATGTTCTTATGTTGGCAAAGTTATTGTCATGAGAGCGCACATGGTTTAGTTGCAGTTGTTTTCAAAGTAAGAGTATCGATCCCACAAAGAGCCGACGAAATGGCATTTTCCCTTTTATATAGGTTTACCATGTGCCTGCAAGTTACTATAGATCCCAAGAAAAATCGATGCATAAAGTGAAATATTGCAAGTATGTTCAAGCAAGAATTAAAGTGTGCGAGAATAATAACTAAGTGAAGGATCAAAGATGCCTTAAATGTCGACTAGAGGGGGTGAATATGCGACTACCAAATTAAATTCTTTTCTTAGTTGCTTTTAGAGCTAATAGTTCTCTAGAAATGCAACTAGGTGATACAACTCTATATGATGTGTTATAACAAGCTAGCAAGCTACACAAGGCAACACACAAGCAAGTGAAAAACAAAAATTAAAGCTAGGGTTAACAAACAACCGAAAGTGATGGAGGTGATGTAATCTGAAGTTCACACACTTGAGGTATGGTAATCTCCGTTGGAGAGGGAGGGACAATGAATGCTCCCACAACAATCACTGTCTCACTTTGTTCTCCAAGAACCTCAAGCGACATATGCTTAGATTTGTTCCACTAGGGGTAGCTCCTGCCCATGGGATGAATTCCAACCCTCACAAACGAGCCCGAGGCCCAACCACGCGATTTGGAAGCTCCTGGGATACACCAGTCGTCTAGGGTTCCCCACAAATCCAAGAGTAACAAGACTTCCTAGCATCTCATGGAGAATCAACAAATTCAAGTTTTTCTTGAATGGATTGGTAGATCAGGTGATCCTCTTGCGCTCTCTAAAATATAGAGTGGATTGAATGGCTATAGAGGAATAAAAATGAAAGATTGAAACTTTTGGGTCAATGGTGTGAGTGTAGTGGAGTCATCCCCTTCTCAAGGAAGAAGGAGGGTATATATACGTCAACCCAAAATTCTACCCGTTGTACACTGTCCAGTTATGTCAAAAAAGCTGACTAGGGTCAAGCAAAACAACATGTTTGATGTTCCGGCAGGATGTCCGACACAATGTCTGAGCTTGTCCAGTAGCATATGCATGGGATCAAAGATTGCCTTGGAATATCTGACGAAACTTCCGACCTTTAGATATCTTATCGGACAATCCGAACAAATGTATGTCACTATTCAGTAGCACAAACTAGAGAGAATTCACGGCACCCTTTCTCACGTAGAGTGTGGATGGTATTTGGCTTTATGTGTTCAATGATTCTACATAATAGAACCATGGCGCATCCACTCTTAATAGTACGGCATACCTATGACTCAAAAATGAGAAATTGTTGGTGGAGAAATTGGTGTTTCATCTTTTTTTGTCCTTTTTGCTTCTGGGGTCGCCGATATGTTTCATTTTCATAGATGTGCAAACTGAAAGCATGCCCAAAACATAGTTAGTCGTCTAATGTTTATTGTCATTAACACCAAAACCATCATTAGGGGTGCATGTTCTTTCACTAAGAACAAGAACAAAAGAGAGTAATGAAAATTACAGAAATTGCATTAGGCTTAAAGGTGTTCTTCGGGAGTCAAGATTCACCACTTGTATTTATGGTACTTAAATGTGTAAAAACACAACCTTTGGTTCATATATGTAATTTATGTTATATGTGTATTGTGTGGGCGGAGCCAATAATAAGATACGTGCATACTGTGAGAGCGTCGTACCACCCACGCCAACATTGTCTCTCCAATACCTACTGGTGTAGTATGATGGTGATAAAGGGTCTCCACATGGATGCGGCATAAAACACATGGGTCTTTGTTTTTCCCTTACCAATGATCTGCTAAGGAGAGAGGTAGCTTTTGTCATTGTTGTACCCCTAGCCCCACACCACAAAGATAATAACATCCTTCAAGTCCACAAGGGCTAAAAATTGTGCAATTGACGTTCACACAATATTGTGAAGAACAATACCACAATCATATAACAAATACTCCCGCCGATGCAAAAAAAGTGTCGTGACTTTAGTTTACCTTTAGTTCAAATTTGAACTAAAGTCACAACACTTCTTTTGGATCAGAGGGAGTATCATATATCTTATCTGCATTCAGTTCATATAAATACTAGGGTTCCTCCATATCCCCTATAACTAGGGAAATTACTCAGACATAGAGGCACGAGACATCATCGAGGTGTTCATGGCAATAAAGATAAATGATTAATGTTATACACGTACAAATCCACATTAGGTTTGGGATTACATTAACAAGGTAAATGGAGGAGTCGATATCGAGGACCTAGATGATGGTGCTGATGATGATTGGAGTCATGGCCTCCATGATCGATGTTATGGCAAGGTGGTGCCCTTCTGCCGCATCCCCCTCCGGATCACTTCCGGAGGTGGGGTTTCTACTTCTGTTTCGTGACTTGGAGCCTCTCCGTTCATCAAATATGAGATCCGATTGCACCGGTGGAAATAGTCGACCAGGGGGAGGCGATGCCATATGGTACAACTGCTGGTACGGGTGGGTGCGCTCATACTGCGCGTCATATTCTCTTCTCGAGAGGTGAACACATCCTAGTTTGAAACAGATGTGCTCATTTATAAAAACAATTTGGAATAATTAGCCTTAATTTAGAAAATGGTTTCGCTTATTTTTGGAAAACTGATTTCACTTATTTCAACCAAAAAACATATAAAAATACAATTTCACTTATTTCAAAACATTGGTTTCACTGAATTAAAAAAACTTATTTCAGAAACCAGATTTCACTCATTTAAAATGTTGAAATTAAAACATGTTTGAAATGCATCCAAGTTTGATCTTGTTCTAAAGCTCTTGGTGTGAGGAATTCAAATATATAAAACATTTTCAAACATAACAGTATAGTTTAAATGATATGAATGTTTTTCTACTATGTACTGCAGGGATAAGGGAGGCAATCCAGCTCAATAGGTCCTCCTTGTATTTACCGAAAAAAGCTTTCCGTCCTGCTTTATATATAAAGCCAACTGCCAGAGCCACAAAGGATACAAAGGTTCACACGCCATACACACAAGTACAACATAAGGACGATAGCAAGTACCGGTGTTCTGCTGAGGGCACAACTGAACAAGCCCAAAAAAGAAGAAAACAACAATGCGGAGAGGTCAACACGGCATCTAATCCGGCTCGGGGGGGGGGGGATCGGCGGCGATAAGCGGAATGCCATCAAGCGAAGGTAGGCGATGAAGGCAGAGATGGCATCACGATCTTGGGGGCGGCTAAGCGGCTGCCAAAGCTGCAAGTAACCAGATAGTTTGAAGAGAGTGTCAGTAGCACGTCGGAGCGGAATGCGCTAAATCACTAGTCTATTGCGGGTCGTCCATAGAGTCCAGGCGAGGACCCCAATCTCCACCCACCTAATGTGGTGAGTGTATAGGGGGAAGGCCTGAAGTTCAGCGAACATGTCGGGGAAATTGGTGTGGCACTAAATTCCACCAACCGCCTCCCGAAAGCAACTTCAAAGGAATGGGGCGGACACGTAGGAGAAGAAAATGTGGTTTGAGTCTTCAACAACACCGCAAAGTGGGCAAAGTCTGTTACCTAGAACATTTCGCTTATGGACCTCCACGTCGGACAGGATCCTGCCACGAATCCATTGCCACATGAAGATCCTAATCTTTAGAGGTAGGCGGATGGCCCACACCGCCGTAAGAGGAAGAGGTGCGGTGGAGGGGGCAATGGCCTGGTAGTGGGACTTGGTGGAGAAGATGTCCGATGGCTCCAAGCGCAAAGCTATACGATCAGACACGGAGTCCACATCAGGCTCGTGGAGGGCAATGCAATCAAGCAACTCATGCCAAGCCGCAAGATCCGGAGGCCCAAATGGCCGCTAGAAAGCGAGGTGCCATAAGTCAATAAGGGCACTCTCGACGGAAATCCTGGGGTCAACCGCGATGGAGAAGAGGTTGGGGAAGCGGGCAGCGAAGGGGATGTCCCCGGCCCATCGGTCAAACCACAACAAAGTCGCAACACCGGAGCCAATTGAGATTGAGGTCCCGATGCAGAGAACCGAGAGCAACTGGATGACTGACTGCCATAATTGGGAGCCGCCAGAGCGCTGATAGAAGGCAAGTGGTTGCCCACGCAGCTACTTGTTTCCGGATGATGTCGAGCCAGAGACCACCTTGCCCCTGAGCGATGCGCCAAAGCCATCAGGACAGAAGAGAAATGGTCATACGCTTTGAGCACATGATCCTGAGTACCCCCTTGATCATGGGTTTGCAAATGTCAGGCCAACTGACCATGTGGTACTTTTGTTTATTATTATCTCCTGCCCAGAAGAATCTTGCCTGGACTTTAGTGATCTCATGATGCAAAGTCTCAAGATGGCTGTAGAAACTCGTGAGAAATAGGAGAAGACTGGATAGAGATGAATTGATAAGAATCGTCCGGGCTGCCTTAGATAGCCGCCTACCCTGCCAAGGCTCAATACAGAGCTGCAGTTTGTCCATGGTCGGCTGCAGGTCGACGACGGAGTGCCGAGAGTCACCAATGGGAATCCCCATGTAGGTCGTGGGGAAGGAGCCCAGATGACAGTTAAGCCGGCTGGCGATGCTCTGGCACTTGTCGGGAGAGTATGCCATCACCATCACATCACTCTTGTTAAAGTTGATCTTGAGGCCCGACATCTATTGGAAGCAAAGGAGGAGAAACTTCAAGTTGGAGATGTCCGCGTCAGAACCCTCCACCATAATTATGGTGTCATCGGCATACTAGAGGAGGGAAATCCCACAACCACTAGTCAGGTGAGGTGTAATCCCATGGATATGGCCAGTCGCCTTCGCCTTGTCAAGGATGGAGGCGAGGGCGTCCACCACCATGTCAAACAAGAAAGGGGAGAAGGGATTGCCTTGCCTAACCCCACAAAGGGTGTGGAAGTAGGGTCCGATCTTCCCGTTAATGTTAACGACAGTCCGACCACGGGAAACCATTTGCATCACGTAGGTGACCCAACGGTCGTCGAAGCCTTTCCAGAGTAAAACTTCCCAAAGGAAGGACCAGCGTACCATATCGTAGGCTTTATGGAAATCGATCTTCAAGTAGACCCCCTTGAGGTGTCTCGAGCGGACCTCGTGAAGGACCTCATGAAAGACTAGAACCCCGTCCAGGATATAGTGGCCTTGGATGAAGGCCGATTGGTTGGGGTGGGTAATGCGGTCTGCAAGCAGGGTCACCCTATTGGCGTACCCTTTCGCTAGAATATGGAAGATCACGTTGATCACCGTGATTGGGTGGAACTGACGGATGTCGGATGCCCCTAACACTTTGGGAATAAGCAAAATGATCATGTAGTTAAGGCGGCCTAGTCAATGGAACCCAGATATAACTCGTCGAAGATGTCCATGATCTCTGGTTTTATCACATTCCAGAAGGTCTGGAAAAATTTAGCCGAAAGGTCGTCGGGCCCTGGGGTCGACGACGAGTTCATGCCTTTGATGGCATCCCAGACCTCACCCTCAGAGAAGGGTGTGGTCAGTGTGGCGTTCTCAGTAGGGGAGACCCGAAGGTGCTCAGCCTAGTAGTCAGGAGAAAGCGCAAGCCCTCCCCGAGGGGAGGCGGAGAAGAGGTCTTTATAGAAGTTGTCGACGTGAGCGCGGATGTCTCTAGGGCACTGCAAGAGATTCGCCCCGTCCCAAAGGAGGGGGGTGGTGTTGAACGCTGACCATTGGCTATGGCTTGAAAGTAGGTTGTGTTCGCGTTGCCCTTCAGGTCCAATTTCTGGGAGCCATGCAACCGCCAATATGCCTCCTCGTCAGCGTAGATGACGAAGAGTTGATCCTCCAGATCATAGCGAAGGAGCCACTCCTCGGGAGAGAGGCCAGAGGAGTCAGCTCGGAGGTCAAGGGCCTGGATGGATACAAGAGGATGGCCTTTTTTCGCTCACGGAGATAACGGCCCAAGTTGGGGCTCCACCCCTTCATGAACTGGCGGGCCCGCTTGGCACAAAACTGCCAGGAGTCTATAGCCGAGGGGGTGGGCCCGAGCCTCCAACTAGTGGACGCGGACGGCATCAAAAAACCCAACCTGGAACAGCCAGAAGGTCTCAAAGCGGAATC
>NC_041390.1:148544888-148601139 GCF_002162155.2 Triticum dicoccoides
GGGCGCTCGTCTTCAGAGGACAAAAGTAGCGGAATTGTGGGTTTATGATCAAGATTATCTATGAACAATATTTGATCCTTCTCTGAATTCTTATATGCATGATTTAAATATCTTTGCAAGTCTCTTCGAATTATCAGTTTGGTTTGTCCTACTAGATTGATCTTTCTTGCAATGGGAGAAGTGCTTAGCTTTGGGTTCAATCTTGTGGTGCTCGATCCCAGTGACAGAAAGGGAAACGACACGTATTGTATTGTATTGCATTGTTTCCATCGAGGATAAAAAGATGTGGTTTATATCATGTTGCTTGAGTTTATCCCTCTACATCATGTCATCTTGCCTAATGCGTTACTCTGTTCTTATGAACTTAATACTCTAGATGCATGCTGGATAGCGGTCGATGTGTGGAGTAATAGTAGTGGATGCAGAATCATTTCGGTGTACTTATCACGGACGTGATGCCTATATACATGATCATGCCTGGATATTCTCATAACTATGCGCTTTTCTATCAATTGCTCGACAGTAATTTGTTCACCCACCGTAGATTATGCTATCTTGAGAGAACCCACTAGTGAAACCTATGGCCCCCGGGTCTATTCTCCATCATATTAATTTACCGTCAACTAGTTATTTCTGTCACCGTTTATTTTGCAATCTTTACTTTTCAATCTATACAACAAAAATACCAAAAATATTTATCTTATTATCTTTATCAGATCTCGCTTTTGCAAGTGGTAGTGAAGGGACTGACAACCCCTTTATCGCGTTGGTTGTAAGGTTCTTGATTGTTTGTGCAGGTACGAGGGACTTGCGTGTAGTCTCCTACTGGATTGATACCTTGATTCTCAAAAACTGAGGGAAATACTTACACTACTTTGCTGCATCACCCTTTCCTCTTCAAGGGAAAACCAACACATGCTCAAGAGGTAGCAAGAAGGATTTCTGGCGCCGTTGCCAGGAAGATCTACGCACAAGTCCAGACATATCAAGTACCCATCACAAACTCTTATCCCTCGCATTACATTATTTTCCATTCGCCTCTCGTTTTCCTCTCCCCCACTTCACCCTTGCCATTTTATTCACCTCTTTTCCGTTCGCCCTTTTTCCGTTCGCCTTCTTTCGCTTGCCTCTTGTGTGATTGTGTGTTGGATTGATTGTTTGTCACGATGGCTCAAGGCAATACTAAAATGTGTGACTTTTCCAATACCAACAATGATGATTCTATTAGCACTCCGATTGCTCCTCTTACCGATGCTGAATCTTGTGAAATTAATACTGCTTTGCTGAATCTTGTCATGAAAGATCAATTTGCTGGCCTTCCTAGTGAAGATGCCGCTACTCATCTAAACAGCTTTGTTGATTTATGTGATATGCAAAAGAAGAAAGATGTGGATAATGATATTTTTAAATTGAAGCTATTTCTGTTTTCTCTTAGAGATCGTGCTAAAACTTGGTTCTCCTCTTTGCCTAAAAATAGTATTGATTCATGGAATAAGTGCAAAGATGCTTTTATCTCTAAGTATTTTCCTCCCGCTAAGATCATCTCTCTTAGAAACGATATTATGAATTTTAAGCAACTTGATCATGAGCATGTTGCACAAGCATGGGAGAGGATGAAATTAATGATACGTAATTGCCCTACACATGGTTTGAATTTATGGATGATTATACAAAAATTTTATGCTGGATTGAATTTTGCTTCTAGAAACCTTTTGGGTTCGGCCGCGGGAGGCACTTTTATGGAAATCACTTTAGGAGAAGCTACTAAACTCCTAGATAATATTATGGTTATTTATTCTCAATGGCACACCGATAGATCTACTAGTAAAAAGGTTCATGCGATAGAAGAGATTAATGTTTTGAGTGGAAAGATGGATGAACTTATTGAAGTTGTTTTCTAATAAGAGTGCTTCTTCTGATCCTAATGATATGCCCTTGTCTACTTTGATTGAAAATAATAATGAATCTATGGACGTGAATTTTGTTGGTAGGAACAATTTTGGTAACAACACATATAGAGGAAATTTTAATTCTAGGCTGTTCCCTAGTAATTCCTCTAATAATTATGGTAATTCCTACAACAACTCTTATGGAAATTTTAATAAAATGTCCTCTGGTTTTGAGACTAGTGTTAAAGAATTTATGATTTCTCAGAAGAATTTCAATGCTTTGCTTGAAGAAAAATTGCCTAAAATTGATGAGTTGACTAGGAACGTGGATAGAATTTCTCTTGATGTTGATTCTTTTAAACTTAGATCTATTCCACCTAAGCATGATATCAATGATTCTCTCAAACCAATGAGAATTTCCATTGATGAGTGCAAAGAAAGAACCGCTAGGATGCGTGCTAAAAAGGATTGCTTTGTAAAAGCGTGTTCTTCTAGTTTTCATGATAATAATGATGAAGATCTAAAAGTGATTGATGTGTCCCCTATTAATTCTTTGTTTGCGAATATGAATCTTGTTAAAGATGGGACTGGAGATGAGTCAACTTTAGTTAAAAGGTGTCCCAACGATTCAGAGTTTTTAGATCTTGATGCAAAATTTGGTAAAAGTGGGATTGAAGAGGTCAAAACTTTACATAGCAATGAACCCACTATTTTGGATTTCAAGGAATTTAATTATGATAATTGCTCTTTGATAGATTGTATTTCCTTGTTGCAATCCATGTTAAATTCTCCTCATGCTTATAGTCAAAATAAAGTTTTTACCAAACATATCGTTGATGCTTTAATGCAATCTTATGAAGAGAAACTTGAAATAGAAGTCTATCCCTAGAAAACTTTATGATGAGTGGGAACCTACTATTAAAATTAAGATTAAATATCATGAGTGTTATGCTTTAAGTGATTTGGGTGCTAGTGTTTCCATGATTCCAAAAAGTTTGTGTGATGTGTTAGGTTTCCGTGAATTTGATGATTGTTCTTTAAATTTGCATCTTGCGGATTCCACCATTAATAAACCTATGGGAAGGATTAATGATGTTCTTATTGTTGCAAATAGGAATTATGTGCAGGTAGATTTCATTGTTCTTGATATAGATTGCAATCCTACATGTCCTATTATTCTTGCTAGACCTTTCCTTAGAACGATTGGTGCAATTATTGATATGAAAGAAGGAAATATTAGATTCCAATTTCCGTTAAGGAAAGGCATGGAACACTTTCCTAAAAAGAATATTAAATTACCTTATGAATATATCATGAGAGCCACTTATGGATTGCATACCAAAGATGGCAATACATAGATCTATTCTTGCTTTCATGCCTAGCTAGGGCGTTAAAAGATAGCACTTGTTGGGAGGCAACCCAATTTTATTTTTGTTTCTGTTTAGTAATAAATAATTCATCTAGATTCTGTTTATATGTGGTTTTATGTTTTTAATTAGTGTTTGTGCCAAGTAGAACCTTTAGGAAGACTTGGGGGAAGTCTTTGCGATCTTGCTGTAAAAAACAGAAACTTTAGCGCTCACGAGATTAGCTGCCATTTTTTACTGGAAAGTGCGATTAGGTTGATTCTTTTCGCAGATGATTAATAGACAAATTCATCACGTCCAAAATTTTATTTCAGAATTTTTGGGGTTACCGAAGTATACGTTTGATACAGATTGATACAGACTGTTCTGTTTTTGACAGATTCTGTTTTTCATGTGTTGTTTGCTTATTTTGATGAATCTATGGCTAGTATCGGGGGGTATGAACCATAGAGAAGTTGGAATACAGTAGGTTTAACACCAATATAAATAAAGAATGAGTTCATTACAGTACCTTAAAGTGGTGATTTGTTTTCTTATACTAATGGAGCTCATGAGATTTTCTGTTGAGTTTTGTGTTGTGAAGTTTTCAAGTTCTGGGTAAAGATTTGATGGATTTTGGAATAAGGAGTGGCAAGAGCCTAAGCTTGAGGATTCCCATGGCACCCCAAGGTAAAATTCAAGGACAACCAAAAGCCTAAGCTTCGTCTTCGTCCATCGGTAACTTTACTTGAGGCTATATTTTTATTCACCACATGATATGTGTTTTGCTTGGAGTGTCTTGCATGATTTGAGTCTTTGCTTATTAGTTTACCACAATCATACTTGTTGTACACACCTTTTGGAGTGACACACATGAATCGGAATTTATTAGAATACTCTATGTGCTTCACTTATATCTTTTGAGCTAGATAATTTTGCTCTAGTACTTCACTTATATCTTTTAGAGCACGGTGGTGGTTTTATTTTATAGAAATTATTGATCTCTCATGCTTCACTTATATCATTTTGAGAGACTTTTAGAACAACATGGTAATTTTCTTTGGCTATAAAATTAGTCCTAATATGATAGGCATCCAAGATGGGTATAATAAAAACTTTCATATAGAGTGCATTGAATACTACGAGAAGTTTGATACTTGATGATTGTTTTGAGATATGAAGATGGTAATATTAGAGTCGTGCTAGTTGAGTAGTTGTGAATTTGATAAATACTTGTGTTGAAGTTTGCAAGTGCCGTAGCATGCACGTATGGTGACCGTTGTGTGACAAATTTGAAACATGAGGTGTTCTTTGATTGTCATCCTTATGAGTGGCGGTCGGGGACGAGCGATGGTCTTTTCCTACCAATCTATCCCCATAGGAGCATGCATGTAATGCTTGGTTTTTGATGACTTGTAGATTTTTGCAATAAGTATGTGAGTTCTTTATGACTAATGTTGAGTCCATGGATTATACGCACTCTCACCTTTCCATCATTGCTAGCCTCTTCGGTACCATGCATTGCCCTTTCTCACCTTGAGAGTTGGTGCAAACTTCACCGGTGCATCCAACCACCATGATATGATATGCTCTGTCACACATAAACCTCCTTATATCGTCCTCAAAACAGCCACCATATCTACCTATTATGGCATTTCCATAGCCATTCCGAGATATATTGCCATGCAACTTTCCACCGTTTCATTTATTATGACACGCTTCATCATTGTCATATTGCCTTGCATGATCATGTAGTTGACATTGTATTTGTGGCAAAGCCACCATGCATAATTTATCATACATGTCACTCTTGATTCATTGCCCATCCCGGTACACCGCCGGAGGCACTCATATAGAGTCATGTTTTGTTCTAGTATCAAGTTGTAATCATTGAGTTGTAAATAAATAGAAGTGTGATGATCATCATTAATAAAGCATTATCTCCAAAAAAAGAGAAAAGAAATAAAAGGGACAATGCTACTATCCCTTTTCCACACTTGTGCTTCAAAGTAGCACCATGATCTTTATGATAGAGAGTCTCTTACTTTGTCACTTCCATATACTAGTGGGAATTTTTCATTATAGAACTTGGCTTGTATATTCCAACAATGGGCTTCCTCAAATTCCCTAGGTCTTCGTGAGCAAGCAAGTTGGATGCAGACCCACTTAGTTTCTTTTGTTGAGCTTTCATACATTTATAGTTCTAGTGCATCCGTTGCATGGAAATCCCTACTCCTTGCATTAACATCAACTGATGGGCATCTCCCTAGCCCGTTGATTAGCCGCATCAATGTGAGACTTTCTCCTTTTTTGTCTTCTCCACACAACCCCCATCATTATATTATATTCCACCCATAGTGCTATGTCAAGGGCTCATGCTCATGTATTGCGTGAAAGTTGAGAAAAGATTGAGATTACTAAAGTATGAAACAATTGCTTGGCTTGTCATCGGGGTTGTGCATGATGAGAGCATTTTTATGTGACGAAAATGAAGCATAGCCAAACTATATGATTTTGTAGGGATAAGCTTTCTTTGGCCATGTTATTTTGAGAAGACATAATTGCTTAGTTAATATGCTTGAAGAATTATTATTTTTATGTCAATATTAAACTTTTATCTTGAATCTTTTGGATCTGAACATTCATGCCACAATAAAGAGAATTATTATGAAAATTATGTTAGGTAGCATTCCACATCAAAAATTCTGTTTTTATCATTTACCTACTCGAGGATGACCAGGAATTAAGATTGGGATGCTTGATACATCTCCAACGTATCTATAATTTTTGATTATTCCATGCTAATATATTATCTGTTTTGTATGTTTAATGGGCTTTATTATGCACTTTTATATTATTTTTTGGGACTAACCTATTAACCGAAGGCCCAGTGCAAATTGCTGTTTTTTTTGCCTATTTTAGTGTTTCACAGAAAAGGAATATCAAACGGAATCCAAACAGAATAAAACCTTCGCGAGGATCGTTTTTGGAACAAACGCAACCCAGGAGACTTGGAGTGGATGTCAAGGAAGTAGCGAGGAAGCCACGAGGCAGGAGGGCGCGCCCCCACCCTCGTGGGCCCCTCGCAGCTCCACCGACCTACTTCTTTCGCCTATATATATACTCATATACCCTGAAAACATCCAAGAGCACCACGAAACCCTATTTCCACCGCCAAAACCTTCTGTACCCGTGAGATCCCATCTTGGGGCCTTTTCCGGCGCTCCGCGGGAGGGGGAATCGATCACGGAGGGCTTCTACATCAACACCATAGCCTCTCCGGCGATGTGTGAGTAGTTTACCACAGACCTTCGGGTCCATAGTTATTAGCTAGATGGCTTCTTCTCTCTCTTTGGATCTCAATACAAAGTTCTCCTTGATTCTCTTCGAGATCTATTCGATGTAATTATTTTTGCGGTGTGTTTGTCGAGATCCGATGAATTGTGGGTTTATGATCAAGATTATCTATGAAAATGTTTCATTCTTCTCTGAATTCTTATATGCATGATTTGAATATCTTTGCAAGTCTCTTCGAATTATCATTTTGGTTTGGCCTACTAGATTGATCTTTCTTAGAATGGGAGAAGTGCTTAGCTTTGGGTTCAATCTTGCGGTGCTTGATCCCAGTGACAGAAAGGGAAACGACACATATTGTATTATTGCCATCGAGGATAAAAAGATGGGGTTTATACCATATTTCTTGAGTTTATCCCTCTACATCATGTCATCTTGCCTAATGCGTTACTCTGTTCTTATGAACTTAATACTCTAGATGCATGCTGGATAGCGGTTGATGTGTGGAGTAATAATAGTAGATGCAGAATTGTTTCGGTCTACTTGTCACAGACGTGATGCCTATATACATGATCATGCCTAGATATTCTCATAACTATGCGCTTTTCTATCAATTGCTCGACAGTAATTTGTTCACCCGCTGTAGATTATGCTATATTGAGAGAAGCCACTAGTGAAACCTATGCCCCCCGGGTCTATTCTCCATCATATTAATTTACCGCCAACTAGTTATTTTTGTCACTATTTATTTTGCAATCTTTACTTTTCAATCTATACAACAAAAATACCAAAAATATTTATCTTATTATCTTTATCAGATCTCACTTTTGCAAGTGGCCGTGAAGGGACCGACAACCCCTTTATCGTGTTGGTTGCAAGGTCCTTGATTGTTTGTGCAGGTACGAGGGACTTGCGTGTAGTCTCCTACTGGATTGATACCTTGGTTCTCAAAAACTGAGGGAAATACTTATGCTACTTTGTTGCATCACCCTTTCCTCTTCAAGGGAAAACCAACGCATGCTCAAGAGGTAGCAATGGTGTTGGGTTGTCTCCCAACAAGTGCTTTTCTTTAATGCCTTTTTAGCTAGGCATGATGATTTCAATGATGCTCACATAAAAGATAAGAATTGAAACATAATGGGAGAATCATGAATGCCTAGCACATTTAAGTCTAACACACTTCTGATGCATAGGGATTTTGTGAGCAAACAACTTATGGGAACAAGAATCAACTAGCATAGGAAGGCAAAACAAACATAACTTCAAGATTTTCAACACATATAGAGGAAACTTGATATTATTGCAACTCCTACAAGCATATATTACTCCCTCATTATAATTTTCAGTAGCATCATGAATGAATTCAACAATATAGCTATCACACAAAGCATTCTTTTCATGATCCACAAGCGTAGAAATTTTACTACTCTCCACATAAGCAAATTTATTCTCATGAATAGTAGTGGGAGCAAACTTAACAAAATAACTATCATGTGAGGCATAATCCAATTGAAAATTAAAATCAAGAGATGACAAGTTTCATGGTTATCATTATTATTTATAGCATACATGTCATCACAATAATCATCATAGATAGCAACTTTGTTCTCATAATCAATTGGAACCTCTTCCAAAATAGTGGAATCGTCATTAAATAAAGTCATGACCTCTCGAAATCCACTTTCATAAATATTATAAGATTCAACACCCTCCAAAATAGTGGGATCATTACCTAGAGTTGACACTCTTCGAAACCCACTTTCAATGATAATTTTATTCCTACTCTAAAAGATATAAGTGAAGTTCATAGAGCATTCTACAAATAATATGTATTTATGAATATCCAAGCTCAAAATATATAAGTGAAGCACACGAAGCATTATATAAAGCCATACTCAAAAGATTTAAGTGAAGCACAAAGAGCATTCTAGAAATCAATGAAGGGCTATCTCACACTAGCAAGGAGCATGTAGGAAAAGAAAAGATAAATGAACGCAAAAGACGCATATCATGTGAACCAAACAAAAACTGAGGTATACCGATAATTGTTGAAGAAGAAAGATGGGATGCCAACTGGGGCATCCCCAAGCTTAGATGCTTGAGTATCCTTGAAATATTTACTTGGGGTGCCTTGGGCATCCCCAAGCTTGAACTATTGCCTCTCCTTATTCTTCTCATATCAGTAACTCATCTTCTTCAAACACTTCATCCACACAAAACTTAACAAAAACTTTGTGAGATCCGTTAGTATAATAAAGAAAATCACTACCTTTAGGTACTGTTGTAAACTCATTCCAATTTAATATTATCATTATATCTACTGTATTCCAACTTCACCATGGCTCATACCCCCCGATACTACCCATAGATTCATCAAAATGAGTGAACAATATATAGAAAATAGAATCTGTCAAGAACAGGACAGTCTGTAGCAATCTGGAACTTCCGTATACTTCTGTAACTTCAAAAATTCTAAAAAATTAGGACAAATTAAACAATTTGTAGAGCATTAATGTGTAAAAACGTCAAGATCACGCTCCAGTAAAAAATGAAAATTAAAATACTATAGCAGAAGTTTATGTTTTTCTGCTGCACACACCAAACAAGCAATTTAAGCATCCTAAAGCCAAACCATGACACATTATTTTTATAATACAATGAATAAATACAAGGGGATACTTATTTTTGAGAAACTTCCATGAAAAATTCTACATTGTTTTCATGAGCATGAACACAAGTGTTGAAGGTCGACCCTCACTTCTCCAATGCAAAACCTTCCAATCACTTCTCTTTGTGAAAAAAGTTTTTAGGCATAAGAGGCAAGTAATTTTTTTATATTTTCATTTTGTAATTTTCTTTTGTTTGTTTCACCACAACTAAACAAAAATAAAAGGGAAAACAAAATCTACTTAGTGAAGAAATCAAACAAGCATACACGAAAATATCAACCCCATGCTATTGCTCCCCGGCAACGGCGCCAGAAAAGAGCTTGATAATCCTCAAGTGTAAGGAATCATCGTAGAACTTTCCAAAGGTGGAAGTGTTAAGTATGGAGTGTCTAACCCGCAAGGAGCTAAAGGTAAGATCAATATTCTCTCAAGTCCTATCTGCCACTGATAGGACTCTACGTACACCGAACGTTTGCTTCCAACTAGAAATGAGAAATAAAACTACGTTGTGGGTATGAAGATGATAAATTTGCATGATATTGGAGAACTAAAATATAAAAGTAGGTGCTGTTAATATCAGAAATTCACTTTGGCACATGGGAGCATATGCTCCTACCATCGGAAAAACATTTCAAAATGTCAAAAAAATGCATACAAAAATTTAACGCGTACGCCTGGATATTTTATGTGTGCACGCCAAGTATTGTGGAAAACCGACATTTTCTATGGCTTGTGTAGAAAAGACAAAGAAATGTCTCATTAAAAGCCCCCTTTAATATTGAATTTTGTCTTTTTCACACGCGACACAAAAGTTATTGGTTTTTCGCGAAACGACTTTGCGAGTACGTATAATGTCGAGATGGACCCGTGAAACATTTTGTTAGAATTTTATGACATTTCAAAATATGTTTAAAGAGCATTATAAAAACCAAGAGCATATGCTCCTGGGTGCCAAAACGGCCCTCTATAGAATATACTACATATAATATAAATAGCGAGTGTGTAATAATGATGGATCGGTGTTCGGCATTGTCCTAGGTAATTGTTGACAAGATTGGTAATCATTATTGCAATTTCATATGAGGGAGAGGCATAAGCTAACTTACTTTCTCTTCTTGGATCATATGCATTTATGATTGAAACTCTAGCAAGTATCCGCAACTACTAAAGATCATTAAGGTAAAACCCAACCATAACATTAACATATCAAGTCCCCTTTATTCCCATACGCTATGATTCACTTATTCGTGTTTGTGTTTCAGTCACCCACGCAACACAGACAATAAGAAAACCATGAACATATTGCAAACCCTACAGCGGGGATCCCTCACGCTTGCGCAACACGGAGAGCACCATAGGACAGCACCAATACTAAAACATGCAACTCAAACCAATCTATATCATCAATCAACCGAAAAGACAAAGGAAATCTACTCAAAACATCATAGGATAGCAACACATCATTGGATCATAATATGTGGCATAAATCACCATGTTCAAGTAAGGGATTACAGCGGGGTGCGGGAGAGTGGACCTCGTAAAAGAGATGATGATGATGAAGGTGATGTTGATGAAGACGATCACCGCGGTGATGATTCCCCCGATGGCACTTCGGCGCCACCAAGAGAGAGGGGGAGTGGATCTCCCCTTTGTGCTTCCTCCTCCATGGCTTCCCCCTTAGATGGGGCAAGGTTCTTCCTCTGGTCATTGCCTCCATGACGATGGTGACCCCTCCAGCTTCTTCCTCCATGGCCTCCGGTGATGTTGGCCCCCTCCGGCAGGGTGCCAGAGAGGGGCTAGATTGGTTTTTCGTGGCTATAGAGGCTTACGGCGGCGGAACTCCTGATCTCCCTTCTGTTCTGGGGTTTTTAGGATTTATAAGAGGGGTTGACATCGGTTTCACGTCAGGGGCCCCATGAGGCGACGACAAGGATGGGGGCGCGCCCTAGGGGGGTGCGCCCGCCACCCTTGTGGTGGCCTCGGGGCTCCTCTTCGGTATATTTTCCTTCTAGTATTTTTTATATTTTCCAAAAAAAATTCTCCGTTAATCTTGAGCGCATTCCGAGAACTTTTATTTCTGCACAAAAACAACACCACGGTAGTTCTGCTGAAAATAGCGTCAGTCCGGGTTAGTTCTAATCAAATCATACCAAAATCATATGAAATTGTTGTAAACATGGCATGAATACTTCATAAATTATAGATACGTCGGAGACGTATCAGCAGCGTAGCTTCCACTCTGGGGAGACTAGGACACGATCCAGGACTGAATGAGTCGTATCGGCCTGACAGTTGGTCCAGGTAAACCTGGCACCAACCCTATATAACTCACGGAGACCTAGGTCAGCGATGTAGTCATTGAACATCTACATCCGCATGAAGTTGACATGATCGTCGTTCTTGTCCTCCGCAAAGCGGAGGAGGTTAAAATCGCCCCGACCACCACCGGGAGAGTGGAGGCCGAGACCTTCCGCCTGAGTTCCTCAAGGAAGGTGGCGAACCGACTATGGTCCGTAGGGCCGTAAACAATGATGATCTCCCGCTTAAAGTTTATTGACCGCTGATAGAGCTCTAGGCTAACAAAGAAATGTCCGCTGTTCATACCCCCACCTCAAATGTGGCATCCTTCACATCTAAAAGGATGCTACCCGAGTGGCCGGCAATCCCACTAGAAGGGAGCCAGTGCCACGCAAACAGGTGGGAGCTCAACCGCTCGAGCTCAGGTAGAGAGAATTATGTGCCCATGGTTTCCTGGATGTCTACAATGTCAATGTGTTCGTCTTGCATGTATTCGAAGAGCTCGCGGTGGCGGCCATCATGGCCGAAGTCGTGGATGTTCCATAATAGGGCCCGCATTAAGGGGCCATCAGGGGGATGCTTGACCCCAAGACACGAGAATCACTCAAAGTGTAAAGAGCTGCCGTCCACGACCGAGTGCAGCCACAGAGCTACGTGTCCACAACCTGAAGGCGGCCACCGTCCTTACCAGCTAGGGCAGGTGTGGTCGACTCCATGGTGGTTGCAGAGGCGGGAGGGTTGAACATAAGCACACGCGCCTCGGCCAACCTACCGTCGAGAATCTCACGGGCCTGTATGGCCTTGATCTGGACTAGGGGGAAGCTATTTCCCCTCTAAAGATGACCATGACGTCCGTCGTAACCTTCGCAAGGTGGCCGAGCAGAGCCGACTCGAGGATAGAGAACGAACAAGTAGTTGTGCAAGTAGGGATTGTTGGGGTACCTAAATCAAGGTTCCGGGCAACCGCCCGGAGCTCTGCCCGCTCGGAGATGGGCAAAGCCGGGCTACCGTCCGGTCGGGCAGTGTCGAGCCGAGCGCTGCGGCGGGTGGCTGTCATCGGGGACGAGGTCGAACGGCCTCGCCGGGAGTAGGCAACAGCCCTCGAGGAGGAGGGTGGGAGGCCACCGATGTGGCAACCCACACCTCTGTGCCCGTGGCCGGTGCCGTCGGGGAAGCAGGACGAAGGCACACCACCGAGCAGTCAAGGTGGAGGACATTAGGTGGTGGGGGAAGTAGACGGGGGATGGGCGCTGGGGGTCCCGGGGCCTCCACCGATGACAAGGCGGGCTGAGGGGACGAAGGCGGATCCGCGACAGGGAGCGGTGGGGCGTCCGTGGGAGTGGAAGCCACGAGATCAGCACCTGGTGCCCAAACCATCACAACCCAGGGCCCCGTGATAGAGGGAGAGGTCGGCGGGTCCTGGACCACCGGTAGAGCTATGGGGAGATCCGCGGGAGGCTCGATCGGGGAGCGTGAGGGGGACACTGGGAGGACCAGCAACCGCACACTGGAGGTGTCGCTCTCCTCAGACGCCCGGCCTGGAGAGTCAGCCAAGAGAGCGAGGGGGCCGACAAAGGGGCGGAGGGGCTAGCCCGGCATGCCATCCACCCCGACCCAAAGATGGAGCCGGAGGATCAGGCGAGGGAGAGCGAGAACGGCTGTCGTCCGCGACATCATCACCTGAGCGGCGGGAGTGAGGGTGATGGCGGCCGTGGTAGCCCCCACCTCCCTCGGGGTGGCCGTCGTCCGAGAAGCGGGGGCAACCCACATGGTTGGGAAGCTCAGGAGCAATCCGGAGGTCAAATCCATGGTCGTTGAAGAACATGCGGACAGTACCACGGAGCTTGGAGGAGTCTAGACACTTGACCTTAATCCGGACCTCCTCCTCTTTGCGAAGGGAGAGCTTGTCAACCACCACAACCTTGCCAAGAATCCAGGAGATCTGGCGAATGACACGCCCAGACCATGTGATGTCCTGAAGACCGGCAATAAGGATCCAAGCCGTGTCAAGGACCGCCACCGCCTTCGGGTTGAGGATTGGTTCGGTGATGTCGATGACGAGCTTGTTGAGGGCGAGGGTGATCTGCCCACTGTGAGTGGCGTAGCCGTGGCTGAGAGCATCAGGGAAGACCATGAAGAACTCGTTCTCGGAGTTCGGGGTGACCTGCCAGTCCCGCTGATGATGGTACATGTGGTTGAGCTCAGCCTCAATCATCTCGGGGGAGGCCACCCTATCCACCACCGAGACAATCGCCTGGAGGGAGGAGGTGGGCGGAGCGATGTCGGCGATCTCGATATGGAAGAACCCCAACCCCTTGATCCCGTGGCCGTACATCATCAGCTCGTCGATCACCGGCCTATCCGGGTAAAGCAGAGTGGGTGGCCCGGATCCTTACAGATGTAGCAGCATGATAACCCACAAGTATAGGGGATCGCAACAGTTTTCGAGGATAGAGTATTCAACCCAAATTTATTGATTCGACACAAGGGGAGCCAAAGAATATTCTCAAGTATTAGCAGCTGAGTTGTCAATTCAACCACACCTGGAAACTTAGTATCTGCAGCAAAGTGTTTAGTAGCAAAGTAATATGATAGTAGTTGCAATGATAATAAAAGGTAATGATAGCAAAAGTAATGTTTTTGGTATTTTGTAGTGATGATAGCAATAGCAACGGAAAAGTAAATAAGCGAAGAACAATATATGGAAAGCTCGTAGGCAATGGATCAGTGATGGAGAATTATGTCGGATGCGGTTCATCATGTAACAGTCATAACCTAGGGTAACACGGAACTAGCTCCAGTTCATCAATGTAATGTAGGCATGTATTCCGAATATAGTCATACGTGCTTATGGAAAAGAACTTGCATGACATCTTTTGTCCTACCCTCCCGTGGCAGCGGGGTCCTTATGGAAACTAAGGGATATTAAGGCCTCCTTTTAATAGAGTACCAGAACAAAGCATTAACACATAGTGAAT
Source organism: Triticum dicoccoides (assembly GCF_002162155.2). Classification (NCBI taxonomy): domain Eukaryota; kingdom Viridiplantae; phylum Streptophyta; class Magnoliopsida; order Poales; family Poaceae; genus Triticum; species Triticum dicoccoides. The sequence goes on from NC_041390.1 coordinate 148,559,363, forward strand.
ACATGAACTCCTCAAACTACGATCATCACCGGTAAGTATCCCGATTATTGTCACTTCGGGGTTAACGAATCATAACACATAATAGGTGACTATAGACTTGCAAGACAGGATCAACAACTCTCATATATTGATGAAAACATAATAGGTTCAGATCTGAAAATCATGGCACCCGGGCCCTAGTGACAAGCATTAACCATAGAAAAGTCATAGCAACATCAATCTCAGAACATAGTGGATACTAGGGATCAAACCCTAACAAAACTAACTCGATTACATGATAGATCCCATCCTACCCATCACCGTCCAGCAAGCCTATGATGGAATTACTCACACACGGTGGTGAGCATCATGAAATTGGTGATGGAGGATGGTTGATGATGACGATGGAGACGGATTCCCCTCTCCGGAGCCCCAAACGGACTCCAGATCAGCCCTCCCGAGAGGTTTTAGGGCTTGGTGGCGGCTCCGTATCGTAAAACGCAATGAATTCTTCTCTGTGATTTTTTTCTCCCCGAAACACAATATATAGGGTTGGAGTTGGAGTTGGAGGAGCTCCAGGGGGCCCACGAGGTAGGGGCGCGCCCTAGGGGGGGCAGGCGCGCCCCCACCCTCGTGGACAGGTGGTGGCCCCCCTGGCCTTCATCTTTTGCAGGTATTTTTTATATTGTCCAAAAAGTTGCTCCGTGAAGTTCTAGGTCATTCCGAGAACTTTTGTTTCTGCACATAAATAACGCCATGGTAATTCTGCTGAAAACAGCATCAGTCCGGGTTAGTTCCATTCAAATCATGCAAGTTAGAGTCCAAAACAAGGGCAAAAGTGTTTGGAAAAGTAGATACGACAGAGATGTATCAACTCACCCAAGCTTAAACCTTTGCTTGTCCTCAGGCAATTCAGTTGACAAACTGAAAGTGATAAAGAAAAACTTTTACAAACTCTGTTTGCTCTTGTTGTTGTAAATATGTAAAGCCAGCATTCAAGTTTTCAGCAAAGATTATAACTAACCACATTCGCAATAATGCTTAGGTCTCAAATTTACTCATATCAATGGCATAATCAACTAGCGAGCAATAATAATAAATCTCGGATGACAACACTTTCTCAAAACAATCATAATATGATATAACAAGATGGTATCTCGCTAGCCCTTTCTGAGACTGCAAAACATAAATGCAGAGCACCTTTAAAGATCAAGGACTGACTAGACATTGTAATTCATGGTAAAAGAGATCCAGTCAAGTCATACTCAATGTAAACTAACAGTAATGAATGCAAATGATAGCGGTGCTCTCCAACTGGTGCTTTTTAATAAGAGGATGATGACTCAACATGAAAGTAAATAGATAGGCCCTTCACAGAGGGAAGCAGAGATTTGTAGAGGTGCCAGAGCTCGGTTTTGAAATAGAGATGAATAATATTTTGAGCGGTATACTTTTGTTATCAACATAACAACCAAGAGATGGCAATATCTTCCATGCTACACACATTATAGGCGGTTCCCAAACAAAATGGTAAATTTTATACCCCCCCTCCACCAATAAGCATCAATCCATGGCTTGCTCGAAACAACGAGTGCCTCCAACTAACAAGAGTCCCAGGGGGAGTTTTGTTTGCAATTATTTTGATTTGATCTGCATAAAGCATGGGACTGGGCATCCCGGTGACCAGCCATTTTCTCATGAGTGAGGAGCGGAGTCCACTCCTCTTGAGAATAACCCGCCTAACATGGAAGATATGGACAGCCCTAGTTGATACATGAGCTATTCGAGCATACGAAACAGGACATTTATTTGAAGGTTTAGAGTTTGGCACATACAAATTTACTTGGAATGGCAGGTAGATACTGTATATAGGTAGGTATGGTGGACTTATATGGAATAACTTTGGGGTTTATGGAGTTGGATGCACAAGCAGTATTCCCGCTTAGTACAGGTGAAGGCTAGCAAAAGACTGGGAAGCGACCAGCTAGAGAGCGACAACAGTCATGAACATGCATTAAATTAATCAACACCGAATGCAAACATGAGTAGGATATAATCCACCATGAACATAAATATCGTGAAGGCTATGTTGATTTTGTTTTAACTACATGCATGAACATGCGCCAAGTCAAGTCACTTAAATCATTCAGAGGAGGATACCACCCTATCATACCACATCACAACCATTTTAATAGCATGTTGGCACGAAAGGTAAACCATTATAACTCATAGCTAATCAAGCATGGCACAAGAAACTATGATCTCTAGTTGTCATTGCAAACATGTTTATTCATAATAGGCTGAATCAGGAACGATGAACTAATCATATTTACAAAAACAGAAGAGGTCGAGTTCATACCGGCTTTTCTCATCTCAGTCAGTCCATCATATATCGTCATAATTGCCTTTCACTTGCACGACCAAACGATGCGAATAATAATAATAGGGCACATGCATTGGACTAAGCTAGAATCTGCAAGCATTCAATAAACAGGAGAAGACAAGACAATATGGGCTCTTTTGTCAGATTAACAATAATGCATACAAGAGCCACTTCAACAATTTAATTATGGTCTTCTCCTATCGACCCCCAAAGAAAAGAAAAGAAATAAAACTATTTACACGGGAGAGCTCCCAACAAGTAAAAGAAGAATAGGAAATCTTTTTGGGTTTTCTTTTTAATTACTACTACAAGCATTGGAAGCAAACTAATTAAAGGCTACAACTAATTTTTTTGGTTTTTCTTGAAGTTTATCAAACACACAAGAAGAAAGCATAAAATGAAAATAAACTAGCATGGATGATACAATGGAAAAGCATGAGCACCGACATTTAGCAATGAGTGTGTGAACATAAATGTGATGCCGGTGAGAAATACGTACTCCCCCAAGCTTAGGCTTTTGGCCTAAGTTGGTCTATGGCCACGGCTGGCCTGGCGGATATCCATAATAGAAGTTGGGGTCATACTGCGAAGAAGAAGAAGAAGACTCTGATTGCCAGGCAATCATCTCTGGATCCCACTGGTAATTAGACTGTCGTGAAGGATCAACTTGTGGTTCCGGCTCTGGATCCATGGCTGGTGTAGGGTTTCGGTAGGCGTGAATAGCCTCTAACGGAACAAGGTACTGGCCCGCAGATAAATCAAACAAAGAAGGAGCAGGCAGGGTAATAGTCTCAGGATGATGTTTATCAAAGAACAATTTGTATTTAAGCTCTCCTTCCCTATTCTTAACAATAAAATCATGTGCCACCATACTTTTATAATCTAAATAAACATGAGGCAACAATTTTTCTTCCTTCTCATAATGCCTAATAGGTATCTTAAAATGTGCAGCTAGGCGTGAAACATAGATGCCTCCAAAGATGGGCCCCTTTGTACGGTTCAGACTTAACCGTTCAGCAATAATGCCACCCATACTAACAGAGTTATCACCGAATAAACCGTGGAGCAAAATAATAATATCAGGGCACTAAGGTTTCCACAGTTTCCTCGACCAATTAAACAACGACTAGCAAATAATGCAAAAATAGCGTAAAACAGGAAAATGTATGCTAGTGACTCATGCATCAGAAACCTTCCTTGTTTCCCCTAAAGTGATAGTATCAATAAACCCATCCACATCCTCGCAATGTGGTTCCTCTGTCTTGCCCTCGAAAGGGACTAAACAAACCTGACAAAAATCATAAAGTGACATCTCCTTATGCTCATCATATAAATGAAACTCCACCATAGGTGGTGAGCTCCTAGAATGGAAATGAACGTTTTGCACAAAGATAATTGTGAGTAAGAGATACTGATCGCGTTGGTCGTGGAGGAAAGCGGTGAGGCCTGCATTCTTAGCCAATTCATAAAAATCTTCATAAATCCCGGCTACTCTCAAGAAATCATTGGAAGGCCATTCACACGACCGAACCTCCGCGGTGCGAGGCAGATTATACTTAGGCTTCTGTGCCTTTTCCTTCGAGCTTCGGCTTGATGAGCCCCTCAAAAGTCTCTTCATCATTTTCTGAAAAATTCTGAAATTTTTAGTAACTTCAAAATAAAAGTAAACCAAACTCAATAATATTGATAGCAACTACTCCTACAAGTGCCTGGAGCCTATATCATGCATCAAAACTACTTTTGACCATATAAATTTGACATGCAAGCTCAAGAACATGGTCACCTAGGCAGCACAAATTTGCAATGAATAAAGCACTAGAACAAAAACTAATTGGACCAATGGAGGAGTCACATACCAAGGAACAATCTCCCCAAGCAGTTTTGTGAGAGGTGCTTTGAGCAAGGATATCGAAAATGGCAGCAAAATGAGCTTGGAATCGGATTTGAGCTGGATATTCGTGTTTGGGGGAGGAAGAAGGAGTGTGTGGGTGAAAGGATAAGTGGAGGAGGGCCATCGTGGGCCCACGAGGCAGGGGGCGCGCCCTCCACCCTCGTGGCCAGGTGGATGACCCCCCTGCTGTGTTCTCAGTGCCAAATATTCTCAAATATTCTAGAAAAAAATCATATTTAAATTTCAGGGCATTTGGAGAACTTTTATTTTCGGGGTATTTTTATATTGCACGGATAATCAGATAACAGACAAAAAAATACTATTTTTATTTTATTTTATATAAACAACAGAAAGTAAAAGGAGGGTACAGAAGGTTGTGCCTTCTAGTTTCATCCATCTCATGCTCATCAAAAGGAATCCACTAACAAGGTTGATCAAGTCTTGTTAACGAACTCATTTCGAATAACATGGAACCGGAGAAATTTCGAATAACACTATGTTACCTCAGCGGGGATATGCACATCCCCAATAATAAGAATATCATATTTCTTCTTGACAGTATAATCGATGGAATTTTTCCAATAGAGTTGGTACTATGAACTTGAGGTTGTCTCCTCAGGAAGTGTACTGTATGCTCATTACCATTAACATGAAAAGTGACATTGCCTTTAGTGCAATCAATAACAGCCCCTGCAGTATTCAAGAAGGGTCTTCCAAGAATAATAGACATACTATCGTCCTCAGGAATATCAAGAATAATAAAGTCCGCTAAAATAGTAACGTTTGCAACTACAACAGGCACATCCTCACAAATACCGACAGGTATAGCAGTTGATTTCTCAGCCATTTGCAAACATATTTCAGTAGGTGTCAACTTATTCGAATCAAGTCTACGATATAAAGAGAGAGGCATAACACTAACACCGGCTCCAAGATCACATAAAGCAGTTTTAACATAGTTTCTTTTAATGGAACATGGTATAGTTGGTACACCGGGATCTCCAAGTTTCTTTGGTATTCCACCCTTAAAAGTATAATTAGCAAGCATGGTCAAAATTTCAACTTTCGGTATCTTTCTCTTATTTGTAACAATATCTTTCATATACTTAGCATAAGAATTCATTTTAAGCATATCAGTTAATCGCATACGCAAAAAGATAGGTCTAATCATTTCAGCAAAGCGCTCAAAATCCTCATCATCCTTTTTCTTGGATGGTTTGGGAGGAAAAGGCACAGGTTTCTGAACCCATGGTTCTCTTTCTTTACCGTGTTTCCTAGCAACAAAGTCTTTCTTATCATAATGTTGATTCTTTGATTGTGGGTTATCAAGAGCAACAACAGGTTTAATTTCTATATCATTATCATTACTAGGTTGAGCATCATCATGAACATTATCATTAACATTATTACTAGTTTCAGGTTCATTACCAGATTGTGTTTCAGCATCAGAAATAGAAATATCATTTGGATTGTCAGGTGTTTCAATAACAGGTTCACTAGAAGCATGCAAAGTCCTATCATTTTTCTTTTTCTTCCTTTTAGAAGGACTAGGTGCATCTATATTATTTCTCTGAGAATCTTGCTCAATTCTCTTTGGGTGGCCTTTAGGATACAAAGGATCCTGAGTCATTCTACCACCTCTAGTCATAACTCTAACAGCATTATCATTATCCTTACTATTCAATTCATTGAGCAAATCATTTTGAGCTTTAAGTACTTGTTCTATTTGAGTGGTAACCATAGAAGCATGTTTACTAATAAGTTTAAGTTCACCTTTGACATTAGCCATATAATCGCCCAAGTGTTCAAGCATATTTGAATTGTATTTCAATTGTCTACCAAAATAAGCATTAAAATCTTCTTGCTTAACCATAAATTTATCAAACTCATCTAAGCATGGGCTCGCAAACTTAGTAAATGGGATTTCAACTTTATCATATCTATAGAGAGAATTTACCTTTACTACCTGTGTCGGGTTATCAAGACCATGAGTTTCTTCAATAGGTAAAGGATTAAGATCATATGTTTCTTAAACAGGCGGTAAATTAACACCATGTATTTCTTTAATAGGAGGTAAATTCTTAACATCTTCAGCTTTAATACCTTTTTCTTTCATAGATTTCTTTGCCTCTTGCATATCTTCAGGACTAAGAAATAGAATACCCCTCTTCTTCGGAGTTGGTTTAGGAATTGGCTCAGGAATTGGCTCCAGAGGTGTCCAATTATTTTCATTTGTCAACATATTATTCAATAGAATTTCAGCTTCATCCGGTGCTCTTTCCCTGAAAACAGAACTAGCACAACTATCCAGGTAATCTCTAGAAGCGTCGGTTAGTCCATTATAAAAGATATCAAGTATTTCATTTTTCTTAAGAGGATGATCATGCAAAGCATTAAGTAATTGGAGAAGCCTCCCCCAAGCTTGTGGGAGACTCTCTTCTTCAATTTGCGCAAAATTGTATATATCCCTTAAAGCAGCTTGTTTCTAATGCGCATGGAAATATTTAGCAGAGAAGTAATAAATCATATCCTGGGGACTACGCACACAACCAGGATCAAGAGAATTAAACCATATCTTAGCATCACCCTTTAATGAGAACGAAAATATTTTAAGGATATAAAAGTAGCGAGTTCTCTCATCATTAGTGAACAGGGTACCTATATCATTTAATTTAGTAAGATGTGCCACAACAGTTTCAGATTCATAGCCATGAAAAGGATCAGATTCAACCAAAGTAATTATATCAGGATCAACAAAGAATTCATAATCCTTATCGGTAACACATATAGGTGAAGTAGCAAAAGCAGGGTCAGGTTTCATTCTAGCATTTAGAGATTGCTTATTCCATTTAGCTAATAACCTCTTAAGTTCGTATCTATCCTTGCAAGCTAAATAGCTAAAGAAGCTTCCTTATCAAAAACATAACCCTCAGGAATAACAGGTGAGTCTTCATCACCACTTTCATCAGTATTATCAAATTCAATATTTTCAATCTCTCTAGCCCTAGCAAGTTGTTCATCAAGAAATTCACCAAGTGGCACAGTAGTATCAAGCATAGAAGTAGTTTCATCATAAGTATTATGTATAGCAGAAGTGGCATCATCAATAACATGCGACATATCAGAACGAATAGCAGAAGTAGGTTTAGGTGTCGCAAGCTTACTCAAAACAGAAGGTGAATCAAGTGCAGAGCTAGATGGCAGTTCCTTACCTCCCCTCGTAGTTGAGGGATAAATCTTGGTTCTTGGATCTTTCAAGTTCTTCATTGTGATAGGCAGATATAAATCCCAAGTGACTCAAAGAATAGAGCTATGCTCCCCGGCAACGACGCCAGAAAATAGTCTTGATAACCCACAAGTATAGGGGATCGCAACAGTTTTCGAGGGTAGAGTATTCAACCCAAATTTATTGATTTGACACAAGGGGAGCCAAAGAATATTCTCACATATTAGCAACTGAGTTGTCAATTCAACCACACCTGGAAACTTAGTATCTGCAACAAAGTGTTTAGTAGCAAAGTAATATGATAGTAGTGGCAATGATAATAAAAGGTAATGATAGCAAAAGTAATGTTTTTGGTATTTTGTAGTGATGATAGAAATAGCAACGGAAAAGTAAATAAGCGAAGAACAATATATGGAAAGCTTGTAGGCAATGAATCAGTGATGGAGAATTATGCCGGATGCGGTTCATCATGTAACAGTCACAACCTAGGGTGACACAGAACTAGCACCAGTTCATCGATGTAATGTAGGCATGTATTCCGAATATAGTCACATGTGCTTATGGAAAAGAACTTGCATGACATCTTTTGTCCTGCCCTCCCGTGGCAGCGGGGTCCTTACGGAAACTAAGGGATATTAAGGCCTCCTTTTAATAGAGTACCGGAACAAAGCATTAACACATAGTGAATACATGAACTCCTCGAACTACGGTCATCACCGGTAAGTATCCCGATTATTGTCACTTCGGGGTTAACGGATCATAACTCATAATAGGTGACTATAGACTTGCAAGATAGGATCAAGAACTCACATATATTGATCAAAACATAATAGGTTCAGATCTGAAATCATGGCACTCGGGCCCTAGTGACAAGCATTAAGCATAGCAAAGTCATAGCAACATCAATCTCAGAACATAATGGATACTAGGGATCAAACCCTAACAAAACTAACTCGATTACATGATAGATCCCATCCAGCCCATCACCGTCCAGCAAGCCTATGATGGAATTACTCATGCACGACGGTGAGCATCATGAAATTGGTGATGGAGGATGGTTGATGATGACGATGGCGACAGATTCCCCTCTCCGGAGCCCCGAACGGAATCCAGATCAGCCCTCCTGAGAGGTTTTACGGCTTGGCGGCGGCTCTGTATCGTAAAACGCGATGAAATCTTCTCTATGTTTTTTTCTCCCCGAAACACAATATATAGAGTTGGAGTTGGAGTCGAAGGAGCTCCAGGGGGCCCAGGAGGTAGGGGGCGCGCCCCCACCCTCGTGGATAGGTGGTGGACCCCCTGGCCTTCATCTTTTGCAGGTATTTATTATATTTTCCAAAAATTTGCGCCGTGAAGTCTCAGGTCATTCCGAGAACTTTTCTTTCTGCACATAAATAACGCCATGGTAATTCTGCTGAAAACAACGTCAGTCCGTGTTAGTTCCATTCAAATCATGCAAGTTAGAGTCCAAAACAAGGGCAAAAGTGTTTGGAAAATTAGATACAACGAAGACGTATCACAACATGACGCGTTGGTGCAGTTGATTTGGGAGTGGCCCGCCACTCCACAGTTGAAGCAGGGAGGATGGGGAAGGCCGGAGGTGGGGCCCGGAGCTGTGGAGGAGCCCGGGATTGCCGCCGGAGGGGCGGCCTGGTCGGGAGTAGTCTGTCCCTAGCCGCGTCTTTTCTTCTTGTTCTGGCCTTGCTGACCTCGATTTTGGACGCCGCAGGCAGCGCCGTTGGCCGGTTGGGCAGAGGGGTTAGCAGCATGGGGGGAAGGTATTTCCTGGGTGGTGCAGCAACCGGTTGGGCCTGAGAGCATGGAGGGGAGTAGCGGGAGGGGTGCAATGAAGAGGGGCTCCGCTCCCGATGGTGGATCGGAGAGAGTGAGCGGCAGCGCGCAGCCCGCCAGTCACCCGAGGCGGGGGGAGGGGGCAGCGGGAGCGACCATGCCACTCGGAGCGGCCCGGGGAGCGGCGGTCATCCCGACCCTACGAGCGGCGGCCATCACGGTCCTGAAGCTCCTGGCGGAGATCCTCCTCACGACGGAGGGCATCAAGAGATGGGCAGGGGGTCCCTGCAGCCGTCAAAGCACCGCTTGCGGCGGGCTTCACCGTCCTCCCACTCCCTTGTCATGGCTGGAGCCGGCAACTGAGGAGGAGCGCCGACGGCGAGTGAGCACAGGCTGGCGGCGGTGGGGAAGGGGGTGGCGATGGAGAGCGATTCAGGGCGGGGAGGGAGGTGGCTGGAAGGGGAGTCAGGGAAACAGGGAACCCGTCGGGTGGGAAAATCAGGTGCACCGGCGTGGTGGGCTAATGACCAACAAGTATAGGGGATCTATTGTAGTCCTTTCGATAAGTAAGAGTGTCGAACCCAACGAGGAGCAGAAGGAAATGATAAGCGGTTTTCAACAAGGTATTCTCTGCAAGCACTGAAATTATCCGTAATAGATAGTTTTGTGATAAGGTAATTGGTAACGAGTAACAAGTAACAAGTGTAAATAAAGTGCAGCAAGATGGCCCAATCCTTTTTGTAGCAAAGGACAAGCCTGGACAATTTCTTATATAGAGAAAAGCGCTCCCGAGGACACATGGGAATTATCATCAAGCTAGTTTTCATCATGTTCATATGATTCACGTTCGGTACTTTGATAATTTGATATGTGGGTTGTAACGCCCTGAGACCGATGTGCCAGGTGTCCTCCAATTATTCGTTGTTGTTGCCTTGTCATTTTCTTGCGTGTCATGCATTCCATATCATGTCATCATGTGCATTTCATTGGCATACATGTTCGTCTCATGCATCTGAGCATTTTCCCCGTTGTCCGTTTTGCATTCTGGCGCTCCTATGTCACCAGGTGTCCCTTTCTACCTCTTTTCGTGTGCGGGTGTTAAACGTTCTCGGATTGGACCGAGACTTGTCATGCAACCTTGCTTTACTACCGGTAGAACGCCTGTCAAGTTTCGTGCCATTTGGACTTAGTTTGATACTCCAACGGTTAACCGAGGGACCGAAAAGGCCTCGTGGGTGTTGCAGCCCAACACCTCTCCAAAGTGGCCCAAAACCCACCTAAACCCCCTCCATCCTCTCAGTCGTTCGATCACGATCGCGTGGCCGAAAACCGCACATCATTTGGACTCTCCTAGCTCCCTCTACCTCTATAAATAGATCCCCTCCTCGAAATTCCGGGTCTTCTCCACCCCTAGCCCTAGCTCCCCGCCGCTCTGCCCGCTGGACATTATCCGCTGGCGCCGGACACACCTCGCTGCACCAGCCACCGAGTGCCACGTGGCAGCTCCTCGCCCCCGCGGCACGCGGCCCGCCGGAGCCCGCTTCGGGCTCCTAAGGCCCGTCTCGCCAACGCCGCCCGTCCCCGCCGCCAGGGCGCCTCCCGCCGCCCGACTCCCTCCAGCTCCGCCGCGTAGCTCCGCCGCCGCCGCGCGTCGCCGGCCAGCCCCGCGAGTTCCCGTGCCTCCTCGACCACCACGGTGGCCGGAGCCGCCCCACCGCCGCCGGATCTGGTCGGGAGAGGCCGGATCTGCCTCCCCCTCGCCTCCCCGCCGCTTCTTCGACCTCGTCGGAGTCACGTCGAGCTCGCCGGAGTTGCCTCGGTTCGCGTGCCAAGGAACCCTAGATCCAGATTCGGTTGACTTTTTCCCTCTCCCTCAATATTTTTTTGGATACTTCGTCAGCTCATAACCTGCAACCTTTGCTCCGATTCGTGCGTGTAGCATATCAAAATGTTCGTCTCGACGAGTACATCATTTCATCTCATTGCATCATTTTCATTTGAGCTCATATTGATGCCCGAAATGCTGTTGGAAGAGGGCTATGTGAGGAAAGTTGCAGATCTGTTTCAGCAAATGGCCTTTTGTCATTTTTGCCATGATTAATGTGTGCATGTTATGATCCTGAGCTCTACATGTGTTTTGAAGAATGCCATGCCATCTTTACAGGGATGTATGCCATGTATTTTTGTGATCTTTGTGGTGACTAGCACAAGCATGCAAAGTAGCTTACTCAATGATGCTGATTTCAGGGACTTAGAATTTCACTAAGTCCTTGCCCTGTCATTATTTTTATGCCATATGTTCATGTTGTTTCCTAGTGATCCGTGCCTCTTTTGAGGATGATCAGTGAGGATGTTTTGTTAATATTGTGGTGCTCTATCCATCCATGTATTTTTTTGCAATTATGGAGCATCCTAGCTTGAGTCAATCGAGCTCTACTTTTATTATAAAATGTTTCTGGCAGATTGTTAACATGTTTAGCGATTTTGCCGAGGATGTTTCTATTGATCCGTGCGTGCTATGATGTTGTTCTTGCCATGTCTAGCTTCTATGCCATGTATTCTTGATGGGTGTATGCTTAGTTTGTCATGCAATGCCTTGTAGTGAGTGGATCGAGCTCGTAAACATGCCTACTTGTTAACTGTTTTGCATGCTCCAGTTTATCACTAAGTCTGAATCTGTTTATGTTTTTGCTATGTTCACATGCTTGCAATTGTATTTTCTGATCCCTTTTGGCTCAAGGTCACTAAGGGACTTTTGTTATATGCTTTGAGTAGTTTCATGCCATGCCTTGCTTTTCCATGATATGTTCCTGTAGCATGCAGTTATCGTGCTCTAAACATTGCTTCCTGATGATAAATTCCTGATATGCTGTTAATTTCACTAAGTCTGAAACCTGTTATCATTTGCACTTTTGCCATGATTGTTTGAACCTGTTAATGAGTGAATTAGCCATAGCTCAGTGTTCATATTTTTGTTAAGCATCATGAGTGGATCCCTGACATGCATTTTGTTGCTATGTTTGAGTGTTGTAGCATATTTATCTTGATGCATTTAGATGACTACTTGCTGATTATCGCAGACTGGTGCCATATTTGTTTTGCTTGCCATTTCCAAACCGTGCATCCGATTCCGGTGATCTTTATATCAATTTCGACCGAAATCAACTCCTCTTTCCAGTGGCACTCTTGGTTTTCCAAGTTGAGGCCAGGTTCAATCATTCCTTTCCAAATCATGCATATGCTTCACATACCGCATCCCGCATATCATGCCATGTTCATGTGTTGGTTGTTTACTATGTTGTGTGCTTCTTTCCGGTGTTGCTTCTTCGGGTGGGTTCCAATAACGTCGCGTTTGTGAGGACCCGTTCGACTACGTCTGTTTTTCTTCTTCATGGACTCGTTCTTCTTCCTTGCGGGATTTCAGGCAAGATGACCATACCCTTGAAATCACTTCTATCTTTGCTTGCTAGATGCTCGCTCTTTTGCTATGCCTATGCTACGATACCTACCACTTGCTTATCATGCCTCCCATATTGTTAAGCCAAGCCTATAACCCACCTTGTCCTAGCGAACCGTTGTTTGGCTATGTTACCGCTTTGCTCAGCCCCTCTTATAGCGTTGTTAGTTGCAGGTGAAGATTGGAGTTTGTTCCATGTTGGAACATAGATATTTTGTTGGGATATCACAATATCTCTTATTTAATTAATGCATCTATATACTTGGTAAAGGGTGGAAGGCTCGGCCTTATGCCTGGTGTTTTGTTCCACTCTTGCCGCCCTAGTTTCCGTCATATTGGTGTTATATGTTCCCGGATTTTGCGTTCCTTACACGGTTGGGTTATAATGGGAACCCCTTGACAGTTCACCTTGAATAAAACTCCTCCAGCAATGCCCAACATTGGTTTTACCATTCGCCACCTAGCCTCTTTTCCCTTGGGTTCCACGGACTCAAGGGTCATCTTTATTTAACCCCCCCGGGCCAGTGCTCCTCTGAGTATTGGTCCACCTTGTCAGCCGCCGGTGGCCACCAGGGGCAACTCTGGGCTGGCCTACCGGAAGTTTGGACAATCTGATTATGCCCTGAGAACGAGATATGTGCAGCTCCTATCGGGATTTGTCGGCACATTCGGGCGGTGTTGCTGGACTTGTTTTACCATTGTCGAGGATGTCTTGTAACTGGGATGCCGAGTCTGACCGGATTGTGTTGGGAGAAGGAATATCCTTCGTTGACCGTGAGAGCTTGTGATGGGCTAAATTGGGACACCCCTGCAGGGATTTGAACTTTCGAAAGCCGTGCCCGCGGTTATGGGCAGATGGGAATTTGTTAATGTCCGGTTGTAGAAAACCTGAAGTCGACCTTAATTAAAATACATCTACCGCGTGTGTTACCATGATGGTCTCTTCTCGGCGGGTTCCGGGAAGTGAACACAGTGTTGGAGTAATGCTTGACGCAGGTTGTTCTAGGATCACTTCTTGATCATAGTTGTTCGACCGTGCTTTTGCCTTCTCTTCTCGCTCTCTTTTGCGAATATGTTAGCCACCATATATGCTAGTCGCTTGCTGCAGCTCCACCTCATACCTTCTACCTTACCTATAAGCTTAAATAGTCTTGATCGCGAGGGTGTGAGATTGCTGAGTCCCCGTGACTCACAGATACTTCCAAAACCAGTTTGTAGGTGCCGATGTTACCGAGCAGGTGACGCAACCAAGCTCAAGGAGGAGCTCTATGAAGATCGTGTTCTCTATGTTGTTTCGTTTTCCAGTTGATCAGTAGTGGAGCCCAGTTGGCACGATAAGGGATCTGTGTAGCATTTGGGGTAGTCTTCTTTTATTTTGGTTCCGTAGTCGGACCTTGATTGTATCAGGTTGATGTAATGCTGTATTCATGTATTTGTGTGAAGTGGCGATTGTAAGCCAACTATGTATCTTTCTCTCTTATGTATTATATGGGTTGTTTACGAAGATTACCTCACTTGCGACATTGCTTTCAATGCGGTTATGCCTCTAAGTCATGCTTCGACACGTGGGAGATATAGCCGCATCGAGGGCGTTACATGGGTGGACCGGTGCTTGGGTGCTATCCTTACTTGGAAAAGAATCCCACTTATGATTAACCCCCATTGCAAGCATCTGCAACTACAATAGAAGTATTAAGGTAAACCTAACCATAGCATGAAATATATGGATCCAAATCAGCCCCTTACGAAGCAACGCATAAACTAGGGTTTAAGCTTCTATCACTCTAGCAACCCATCATCTACTTATTACTTCCCAATGCCTCCATCTAGGCCCAAACAATGGTGAAGTGTCATGTAGTCGACGTGCACATGACACCACTAGAGGGATGATAACATACATCTCATCAAAATATCGAACGAATACCAAATTCACATGACTACTAATAGCAAGACTTCTCCCATGTCCTCAGGAACAAACAGAACTACCCACAAAGAATATTCATGTTCATAATTAGAGGGGTATTAATATGCATAATGGATCTGAACATATGATCTTCCACCAAGTGAACCTACTAGCATCAACTATAAGGAGTAATCAACACTACTAGCAACCCACATGTACCAATCTGAGGTTTGGATACAAGAGATGAACTAGGGTTTGAGATGAGATGGTGCTGGTGAAGATGTTGATGGAGATTGACCCCCTCCCGATGAGAGGATCATTGGTGATGACGATGGTGATAATTTCCCCCTCCCGGAGGGAAGTTTCCCCAGCAGAACAGCTCTGCCGGAGCCCTAGATTGGTTCCGCCAAGGTTTCGCCTCGTGGCGGCGGAGTTTCGTCCCGTAAGCTTGCCTATGATTTTTTTCTCGACGAAAGACTCCATATAGCAGAAGATGGGCATTGGAGGGTGATAACCCACAAGTATAGGGGATCGCAACAGTTTTTGAGGGTAGAGTATTCAACCCAAATTTATTGATTCGACACAAGGGGAGCCAAAGAATATTCTCAAGTATTAGCAGTTGAGTTGTCAATTCAACCACACCTAGAAACTTAATATCTGCAGCAAAGTGTTTAGTAGCAAAGTAATATGATAGTAGTGGTAACGGTAGCAAAAGGTAATGATAGCAAAAGTAGTGTTTTGGTATTTTGTAGTGATGATAGCAATAGCAGCGGAAAAGTAAATAAGCGGAGAACAATATATGGAAAGCTCGTAGGCAATGGATCGGTGATAGAGAATTATGCCGGATGTGGTTCATCATGTAACAGTCATAACCTAGGGTGACACAGAACTAACTCCAATTCATCAATGTAATGTAGGCATGTATTCCGAATATAGTCATATGTGCTTATGGAAAAGAACTTGCATGACATCTTTTGTCCTACCCTCCCGTGGAAGCGGGGTCCTAGCGGAAACTAAGGGATATTAAGGCCTCCTTTTAATAGAGTATCGGACCAAAGCATTAACACATAGTGAATACATGAACTCCTCAAACTACGGTCATCACCAGGAGTGGTCCCGGTTATTGTCACTTCAGGGTTGCCAGATCATAACACATAGTAGGTGACTATAGACTTGCAAGATACGATCAAGAACTCTCATATATTGATGAAAACATAATAGGTTCAGATCTGAAATCATGGCACTCGGGCCCTAATGACAAGCATTAAGCATAGCAAAGTCATAGCAACATCAATCTCAGAACATATTGGATACTAGGGATCAAACCCTAACAAAACTAACTCGATTACATGATAGATCTCATCCAACCCATCACTATCCAGCAAGCCTATGATGGAATTACTCACGCACGGTGGTGAGCATCATGAAATTGGTGATGGAGGATGGTTGATGATGACGATGGCGATGGATTCCCCTCTCCGGAGCCCCAAACAGACTCCAGATTAGCCCTCCCGAGAGGTTTTAGGGCTTGGCGGCGGCTCTGTATCGTAAAACGCGATGAATTCTTCTCTCTGATTTTTTTCTCCCCAAAAGCAAATATATAGAGTTGGAGTTGAGGTCGGAGGAGCTCCAGGGGGGCCACGAGGTAGGGGGCGCGCCCCCACCCTCGTGGCTAGGGTGTGGGCCCCCTGGTCTTCATCTTTTGCAAGGATTTTATTATTTCCAAATAGACATTCCGTGAAGTTTCGGGTCATTCCGAGAACTTTTGTTTCTACACATAAATAACACCATGGCAATTCTGCTGAAAACAGCGTCAGTCCGGATTAGTTCAATTCAAATCATGCAAGTTAGAGTCCAAAACAAGGGCAAAAGTGTTTGGAAAAGTAGATACGACGGAGACGTATCAACTCCCCCAAGCTTAAACCTTTGCTTGTCCTCAAGCAATTCAGTTGACAAATTGAAAGTGATAAAGAAAAACGTTGTTGTAAATATGTAAAGCCAGCATTCAAGTTTTCATTAAAGATTAGAAACTAACCATATTCACAATAACGCTTAGGTCTCATGTTTACTCATATCAATGACATAATCAACTAGCGAGCAATAATAATAAATCTCGGATGACAACACTTTCTCAAAACAATCATAATATGATATAACAAGATGGTATCTCGCTAGCCCTTTCTGAGACCGCAAAACATAAATACAGAGCACCTTTAAAGATCAAGGACTGACTAGACATTGTAATTCATGGTAAAAGATATCTAGTCAAGTCATACTCAATGTAAACTAACAGTAATGAATGCAAATGATAGCGGTGCTCTCCAACTGGTGCTTTTTAATAAGAGGATGATGACTCAACATGAAAGTAAATAGATAGGCCCTTCGCGGAGGGAAGCAGAGATTTGTAGAGGTGCCAGAGTTCGGTTATGAAATAGAGATGAATAATATTTTGAGAGATATACTTTCATTGTCAACATAATAACCAAGAGATGGCAATATCTTCCATGCTACACACATTATAGGCGGTTCCCAAACAAAATGCTAAATTTTATACTCCCCCTCCACCAATAAGCATCAATCCATGGCTTGCTTGAAACAACGAGTGCCTCCAACTAACAAGAGTCCCAGGGGGAGTTTTGTTTGCAATTATTTTGATTTGATCTGCATAAAGCATGGGACTGGGCATCCCGATGACCAGCCATTTTCTCGTGAGTGAGGAGCGGAGTCCACTCCTCTTGAGAATAACCCGCCTAACATGGAAGATACGGACAGCCCTAGTTGATACATGAGCTATTCGAGCATACAAAATAGGATATCTATTTGAAGGTTTAGAGTTTGGCACATACAAATTTACTTGGAATGGCAGGTAGATACCGTATATAGGTAGGTATGGTGGACTCATATGGAATAACTTTGGGGTTTATGGGATTGGATGCACAAGCAGTATTCCCGCTTAGTACAGGTGAAGGCTAGAAAAAGACTGGGAAGCGACCAGCTAGAGAGCGACAACAGTCACGAACATGCATTAAAATTAATCAACACCGGATGCAAGCATGAGTATGATATAATGCACCATGAACATAAATATCGTAGAGGCTATGTTGATTTTGTTTCAACTACATGCGTGAACATGTGCCAAGTCAAGCCACTCGAATAATTCAAAAGAGGATACCACCCTATCATACCACATCACAACCATTTTAATAGCATGTTGGCACGCAAGGTAAACCATTATAAGCTCTTAGCTAATCAAGCATGGCACAAGAAACTATGGTCTCTAGTTTTCATTGCAAACATGTTTATTCATAATAGGCTGAATCAGGAATGATGAACTAATCATATTTACAAAAACAAGAGAGGTCGAGTTCATACCAGCTTTTCTCATCTCAGTCAGTCCATCATATATCGTCATAATTGCCTTTCACTTGCACGACCGAACGATGTGGATAATAATAATAGTGCACATGCATTGGACTAAGCTGGAATCTGCAAGCATTCAATAAATAGGAGAAGACAAGGCAATATGGGCTCTTTTGTCAGATCAACAATAATGCATATAAGAGCCACTTCAACAATTTAATCATGGTCTTCTCCTATCGACCCCCAAAGAAAAGAAAAGAAATAAAACTATTTACACGGGAAAGCTCCCAACAAGCAAAAGAAGAACATGAAATCTTTTTGGGTTTTCTTCTTAATTACTACTACAAGCATGGAAAGTAAACTAATTAAAAGCTACAACTAATTTTTTTGGTTTTTCTTAAGGTTTATTAAACACACAAGAAGAAAGCATAAAAAGGAAAATAAACTAGCATGGATATTACAATGAAAAAGTATGAGCACCGACATCTAGCAATGAGTGTGTGAACATGAATGTAATGTCGGTGGGAAATACGTACTCCCCCAAGCTTAGGTTTTTGGCCTAAGTTGGTCTATGGCCATGGCTGGACTGGCGGATATCAATATAATAGTTGGGGTCGTACTGCGATGCAGCGGCTATTGCCTCCTGAGTTGCAGCATGGCGGCGAGCTGCCTCCGCCCTCCTCTCGTACTCATTTGCCTCCTCTCTGGTAATAAAATGTCTTCCTTTTGCCTGATAATCAAAGAAGGCAGGAGCAGGGAGAGTAATACGGACAGCACGACATCTGTCAAAGATTAAGCGATACTGGAGAGGTGATTCATTCCTCTCGACAAACTGGTGGTGAACCATAGCATTAAAGTCTAGGTAAGCAGGAGGCAATTCAATATCATCATTACGTATGGTTACACCAAGAAAATCAGCTAAGCGGGTTGTATAAATTCCTCCAAAGAAATCTCCATTAAATCTATTATGATGCAACCTACGTGCAACAATGGCTCCCAAATTATAAGATTTGTCTCCTAACACAGCACTCCTAAGAATACTGAGGTCAGGGACACACATATGACATGCTTCATCTTTACCATTTATGCACCAACCTATGAAGAGAGCAAAATAATGTATAGCGGGAAAATGAATGCTCCCTATGGTAGCTTGTACTATGTCTCTAGATTCCCCCACAGTTATACTAGTAAGAAAATTTCTAAATTCAGATTTGCGAGGTTCACTAGCACTACCCCATTGTGGAAGTTTGCAAGCAGTGGTAAAATCCTCTAAGTCCATAGTATAAGATTTTTCATAAAGATCAAACAGGTCAGTTGGAGAATTACGTGAAGATGAAAATTCAAACCTCCTCACAAAGGAACTAGTGAGATAGTGGTACTAGCGGCATTTTTCTGCCTCAAAGCTCACAAGATCAGCGTTACGCAAATATGCGTTAAATTCTTCCTTGATTCCCGCTCGATCCATAAAGTTTTCTAAAGGCCATTCACAGGGCCGCACTGGAGCGTCCCTTGGTGGCTCATCGTCAGCATCACGCATTGCAAGCCTGGGTCCTTGCTTCCTTGAAGAACCACCTTGGTACATTTTCCTAAGCATATTTCTTCCTCTGAAAAATTTCTGAAATTTTTAGTAACTTCAAACAAAAGTGAACCAAGCTCAATAAAATTGATAGCAACTACTCCTACAAGTGCCTAGAGCCTATATCATGCATTAGAACTACTTGGAACCATATAAATTTGACATGCAAGCTCAAGAACATGGTCACCTAGGTGGCACAAATTTGCAATGAATAGAGCACTAGAACAAAAACTAATTGGACCAATGGAGGAGTCACATACCAAGGAACAACCCCCAAGCAGTTTTGTGAGAGGTGCTTTGAGCAAGGAGATCAAAAATGGCAGCAAAATGAGCTTGGACTCGGGTTTGAACTGGATAATCATGTTTGTGGGAAGAAGAAGTGTGTGGGTGCAGGAATAAGTGGAGGAGGGCCACCGTGGGCCCACGAGGCAGGGGCGCACCCAGGGGGTAGGGCGCTCCCTCCACCCTCGTGGCCAGGTGGATG
The DNA here is from genome assembly GCF_002162155.2 of Triticum dicoccoides. Lineage (NCBI taxonomy): Eukaryota > Viridiplantae > Streptophyta > Magnoliopsida > Poales > Poaceae > Triticum > Triticum dicoccoides. The sequence goes on from NC_041390.1 coordinate 148,579,413, forward strand.
CCCCCATGTTGTGTTCTCAGTGCCAAATATTCTCAAATATTCCAGAAAAATCATATTTAAATTTCAGGGCATTTGGAGAATTTTTATTTTCGGGGTATTTTTATATTGCACGGGTAAATTAGATAACAGACGGAAAATACTTATTTTTATTTTATTTAATATAAATAACAGAAAGTAAAAGGAGGGTACATAGAGTTGTGTTTTCTAAATTCATCCATCTCATGATCATCAAAAGGAATCCACTAACAAGGTTGATCAAGTCTTGTTAATGAACTCATTCCGAATAACATGGAACCAGAGAAATTTCGAATAACACTATGTTACCTCAACGGGGATATGCACATCCTCAAGAATAATAATATCATATTTCTTCTTGACAGTAGGTAGAGGAAATTCAAAACCTCCAAAAATAATCGATGGAATTTTTCCAATAGAATTGATACTATGAACTTGAGGTTGTTTCCTCGGAAAGTGTACTGTATGCTCATTACCATTAACATGAAAAGTGACATTGCCTTTGTTGCAATCAATAACAGCCCCTGCAGTATTCAAAAAGGGTCTTCCAAGAATAATAGACATACTATCGTCCTCGGGAATATCAAGAATAACAAAGTCCGTTAAAATAGTAACGTTTGCAACTACAACAGGCACATCCTCACAAATACCGACAGGTATAGCAGTTGATTTATCAACCATTTGCAAAGATATCTCAGTAGGTGTCAACTTACACAAATCAAGTCTACGATATAAAGAGAGAGGCATAACACTAACACCGGCTCCAAGATCACATAAAGCAGTTTTAACATAGTTTCTTTTGATGGAGCATGGAATAGTAGGTACTCCTGCATCTCCAAGTTTCTTTGGTATTCCACCTTTAAAAGTATAATTAGCAAGCATGGTGGAAATTTCAGCTTTCGGTATCTTTCTTTTATTAGTAACAATATCTTTCATGTACTTAGCATAAGGATTCATTTTGAGCATATCAGTTAATCGCATACGCAAAAAGATAGGTCTAATCATTTCAGCAAAGCTCTCAAAATCCTCATCATCCTTTTTCTTGGATGGTTTGGGAGGAAAAGGCATGGGTTTCTGAACCCATGGTTCTCTTTATTTACCATGCATGTTTCCTAGCAACAAAGTCTTTCTTATCATAACGTTGATTCTTTGATTGTGGGTTATCAAGATCAACAGCAGGTTCAATTTCTATATCATTATCATTACTAGGTTGAGCATCATCATGAACATTATCATTAACATTATCACTAGTTTCAGGTTCATTACCAGATTGTGTTTCAACATTAGAAATAGAAATATCATTTGGATTCTCAGGTGTTTCAGTAATAGGTTCACTAGAAGCATGCAAAGTCCTATCATTTTTCTTTTTCTTCCTTTTAGAAGAACTAGGTGCATCTATATTATTTCTCTGAGAATCTTGCTCAATTCTCTTAGGGTGGCCTTCAGGATACAAAGGTTCCTGAGTCATTTTACCAGTTCTAGTAGCCACTCTAACATCATAATCATTATTCTTAATATTCAATTCATTGAGCAAATCATTTTGAGCCTTAAGTACTTGTTCTACTTGAGTGGTAACAATAGAAGCATGTTTACTAATAATTTTAAGTTCACCTTTGACATTAGCCATATAATCACCCAAGTGTTCAAGCATATCAGCACTGCGTTTTAATTCTCTACCAAAATAAGCATTGAAGTCTTCTTGCTTAACCATAAATTTATCAAACTCATCTAAGCATGGGCTAGCAAACTTAATAAGAGGGATTTCAGCTTTATCATATCTATAGAGAGAATTTACCTTTACTACTTGTGTCGGGTTATCAGGACCATGTTTTTCTTCAATAGGTAATGGATTAATACCATATGTTTCTTCAACAGGCGGTAAATTAAGATCATGTATTTCTTTAATAGGAGGTAAATTCTTAACATCTTCAGCTTTAATACCTTTTTCTTTCATAGATTTCTTTGCCTCTTGCATATATTTAGGACTGAGAAATAGAACACCTCTTTTCTTTGGAGTTGGTTTAGGAATAGGCTCAGGAGCTGGCTCAGGAAGTGTCCAATTATTTTCATTTGTCAACATATTATTCAATAGAATTTCATCTTCATCCGGTGTTCTTTCCCTGAAAACAGAACCAGCACAACTATCGAGGTAATCTCTGGAAGCACCGGTTAGTCCATTATAAAAGATATCAAGTATTTCATTTTTATTAAGAGGATGATCAAGCAAAGCATTAAGTAACTTGAGAAGCCTCCCCCAAGCTTGTGGGAGACTCTCTTCTTCAATTTGCACAAAATTATATATACCCCTCAAAGCAGCTTGTTTCTTATGAGCAGGGAAATATTTAGCAGAGAAGTAATAAATCATATCCTGGGGACTACGCACACAACCAGGATCCAGAGAATTAAACCATATCTTAGCATCACCCTTTAATGAGAACGGAAATATTTTAAGGATATAAAGGTAGCGAGATTTCTCATCATTAGTGAATAGGGTGGCTATATCATTTAATTTAGTAAGATGTGCCACAACAGTTTCAGATTCATAGCCATGAAAAGGATCAGATTCAACCAAAGTAATTATATCAGGATCAACAGAGAATTCATAATCCTTATCAGTAACACAGATAGGTGAAGTAGCAAAAGCAGGGTCAGGTTTCATTCTAGCATTAAGAGATTGCTGCTTCCATTTAGCTAATAACCTCTTGAGCTCGCATCTATCTTTGCAAGCTAAAATAGCTAAAGCGGCTTCTTTTTCGAAAACATAACCCTCAGGAATAACATGTGATTCATATTTATTAGGGGGAGAGTTTTCATCATCACTTTCATCAATGTTATCAGTTTCAATAATTTCATTCTCTCTAACCCTAGCAAGTTGTTCATCAAGAAATTCACCAAGTGGCACAGTAGTATCAAGCATAGAAGTACTTTCATCATAAGTATCATGCATAGCAGAAGTGGCATCATCAATAACATGCGACATATCAGAACGAATAGCAGAAGCAGGTTTAGGTGTCGCAAGCTTACTCAAAACAGAAGGTGAATCAAGTGCAGAGCTAGATGGCACTTCCTTACCTCCCCTCGTAGTTGAGGGATAAATCTTGGTTTTTGGATCTCTCAAGTTCTTCATAATGATAAGCAGATATGAATCCCAAGTGACTCAAAGAATAGAACTATGATCCCCGGCAACGGCGCCAAAAAATAGTCTTGATAACCCACAAGTATAGGGGATCACAACAGTTTTTGAGGGTAGAGTATTCAACCCAAATTTATTGATTCGACACAAGGGGAGCCAAAGAATATTCTCAAGTATTAGCAGTTGAGTTGTCAATTCAACCACACCTAGAAACTTCATATCTACAGCAAAGTATGTAGTAGCAAAGTAATATGATAGTAGTGGTAACAGTAGCAAAAGGTAATGATAGCAAAAGTAGTGTTTTTGGTATTTTGTAGTGATGATAGCAATAGCAGCGGAAAAGTAAATAAGCGGAGAACAACATATGGAAAGCTCGTAGGCAATGGATCGGTGATAGAGAATTATGCCGGATGTGGTTCATCATGTAATAGTCATAACCAAGGGTGACACAGAACTAGCTTCAATTCATCAATGTAATGTAGGCTTGTATTCCGAATATAGTCATACGTGCTTATGGAAAAGAACTTGCATGACATCTTTTGTCCTACCCTCCCGTGGCAGCGGGGTCCTAGCGGAAACTAAGGGATATTAAGGCCTCCTTTTAATAGAGTACCGGACCAAAGCATTAACACATAGTGAATACATGAACTCCTCAAACTACGGTCATCACTGGGAGTGGTCCCGATTATTGTCACTTCGGGGTTGCCGGATCATAACACATAGTAGGTGACTATAGACTTGCAAGATAGGATCAAGAACTCTCATATATTGATGAAAACATAATAGGTTCAGATCTGAAATCATGGCACTCGGGCCCTAGTGACAAGCATTAAGCATAGCAAAGTCATAGCAACATCAATCTCAGAACATAGTGGATACTAGGGATCAAACCCTAACAAAACTAACTCGATTACATGATAGATCTCATCCAACCCATCACCGTCCAACAAGCCTACGGTGGAATTACTCATGCATGGCGGTGAGCATCATGAAATTGGTGATGGAGGATGGTTGATGATGACGATGGCGACGGATTCCCCTCTCCGGAGCCCCAAACGGACTCCAGATCAGCCCTCCCAAGAGGTTTTAGGGCTTGGCGGTGGCTCCGTATCGTAAAACGCGATGAGTCCTTCTCTCTGATTTTTTTCTCCCTGAAAGCAAATATATAGAGTTGGAATTGAGGTCGGAGGAGCTCCAGGGGGCCCACGAGGTAGGGGGCGCGCCCAGGGGGGTAGGCGTGCCCCCCACCCTCGTGGCTAGGATGTGGCCCCCCTGGTCTTCATCTTTTGCAAGGATTTTTTATTATTTCCAAATAGACATTCCGTGAAGTTTCGGGTCATTCCGAGAACTTTTGTTTCTGTACATAAATAATACCATGGCAATTCTGCTGAAAACAGCGTCAGTCTGGGTTAGTTCCATTCAAATCATGCAAGTTAGAGTCCAAAACAAGGGCAAAAGTGTTTGGAAAAGTAGATACGACGGAGATGTATCAGAGGGCCACCGGGGGCCCACGGGGCAGGGGGGCGCGCCCCCACCCTCGTGGCTGGTGGGTGGCCCCTCTGGTACTTCTTGCGCTCAGTACTTTTTATATATTCTGGAAATAACTTCCGTGAAGTTTCAGGACTTTTGGAGCTGTGCAGAATAGGTCTCTAATATTTGCTCCTTTTCCAACCCAGAATTCCAGCTGCTGGTATTCTCCTTCTTTATGTAAACCTAGTAAAATAAGAGTGAATAGACATAAGTATTGTGACATAATGTGTAATAATAGACGATAATGCAATTAATATCGATATAAAAGCATGATGGAAAATGGACGTATCAACTCCCCCAAGCTTAGACCTCGCTTGTCCTCAAGCGAAAGCCGAAATCGAATAATATGTCCACATGTTTAGAGATAGAGGTGTCGATAAAAATAAAATACAGACATGAGGGCATCATGATCATTCTTAGAACAGCAACATATATATATGTATTGTCATATTATCTTATGCTAAAGTAACAATTCAATCACAATTTCAAGTATGAATCATAAACTTCATTGAGAACCAACAAACTCTAATCTCAGTCATTGAGGTAATTGCAATTTATCATAACATAGGAAAGAGTCAATATAAGAGCTTTTCAGCAAGCCCACATACTCAACCATCTTTTAGTATTTCACAATTGCTAACACTCACGCAATATTTATGGGTATGAAGTTTTAATCGGACACAGAGAAAGATAGGGCTTATAGTTTTGCCTCCCAACGTTTTACCTCAAGGGTAATGTCAACAATAATAGTTCATGAAGACTCACATCCAATTAGCTATATATATCAGGATCTTTCCAACATATTGTGCTTGCCAAAGGATAAAATGTAAAAAGGAAAGGTGAAGATCACCATGACTCTTATGTAAGGTAGAAGATAAAAGTAAAAGATAGGCCCTTCGCAGAGGGAAGCAAAGGTTGTCATGCGCTTTTATGGTTGGATGCACAAACTCTTAATGCAAAAGAACGTCACTTTATATTGCCACTTGTGATATGGACCTTTATTATGCAGTCTGTCGCTTTTGTTTCTTCCATATCACAAGATCGTATAAAGCTTATTTTCTCCACATTAATAAGTCATACATATTTAGAAGGCAATTTTTATTGCTTGCATCGATGACAACTTATTTGAAGGATCTTACTCAATCCATAGGTAGATATGGTGGACTCTCATGGCAAAACTGGGTTTAGGGATATTTGGAAGCACAAGTAGTATCTCTACTTGGTGCAAAGAAATTGGCTAGCAAGAGAGGGAAAGGCAAGCTCAACATGTTGGATGATCCATGACAATATAATTTATCTCAGATGTAAGAAAACATAACCCATTATGTTGTCTTCATTGTCCAACGTCAACTCTTAGCATGTCATACTTTAACGAGTGCTCACAATCATAAAAGATGTCCAAGATAGTATACTTATATGTGAACCTCTCTTTCTTTATTACTTCCTATTAATTGCAACGATGACCAAAACTATGTTTGTCAACTCTCAACAACTTTTATTCATCAAACTATTTAGATGTGAGCTCATTACTCTCCATAAGATCCATATGATCTCTTTATTTATTTTTATTTTATTTTATTCCCTCGGGATCATAGCAAAATAATCAAGCCCTTGACTCAACACTAATATTTATTATATATAGCTCACGGACTCGATTACATAGGAGGATCATAAAGCAAAACTCACAACTAGATCATACTAAAACTTTATTCTACTAGATCAAGATATTATCAAAAGGATCGAACTAAGAAAAACAATAAAGATAAAAGTGATGGTGATACGATACCGGGGCACTCCCCCAAGCTTGGCAGTTGCCAAGGGGAGTTCCCATACCCGATGCTCAGCTCTTCTTTGTTGGTGAAGAAGGTGATGGTTTTGTTGATGGCATAGGCTTCTTCCTTAATTTGCGCTTGAGGCCAGAATTTTGGTCCCTTAGGTCATCGATCTCCTGATCTAGGCTCAGTATCTTTTTGCATAATTCCTGCTTGTTTTCCTGCAAGAGGCAAAAAGGGATAAACTCGATCTTAGGTTTCTTTACTCTATCCGGGAGGCTTGACTTTTTGAACTCCACATGCATGTCCCCAGGTTGAGGTAATGGGACTTCATCTTCTTCTGAGCTCGTCTCCTCCTTTCCCTTGGGTTCATAGTCATCTTCTTCTTCCGCAGTCCAACCACAATGCTCCACATCCCCATAGACCTTAGGATCTGCAAGGTAATCAGCCACATAGCTTTCTCCTTTCGAATCCAGGGACGACATGTTGCTCTAATCTGCAGCAGGACAGCTCGAAACAAAGACAGGAGATATTTGCGTGATACAGAGATCAAAACCTTCGGGAGATTATATAATGAATTTTTACGGACCAAAAGAAGTATCGTGCAAGAAAACAGAGTCCGGAGAGCGCACGAGGTGCCCACGAGGCAGGGGGCACGCCCAGGGGGGTAGAGCGCGCCCTCCACCCTCGTGGAAGCCCCGTGTCCTTTCCGGTCTGCTTCTTATTTTCCTATTTTCTTAAGTATTCCAAAACGGAGAAAAAATGCCATTAGAATTGTTTTGGAGTCGGTTTACTTACCGTACCACGTACCTATTCCTTTTCGGAGTCTGGAACGTTCCGGAAAGTGCCCCTTATGTATTCCTCCGGGGTTACGGTTTCAATAATATTAGTTTCAACATTTATGGGATTACCTGAGATATAATGTTTGATTCTTTGACCGTTTACCACCCTCGGATTTGTGCCTTCGAAGTTGTTGATTTTTATGGCACCGGAACAATAGACCTCCTCGATAACGTAAGGACCTTCCCATTTAGAGAGAAGTTTTCCTGCAAAAAATCTTAAACGAGAGTTGTATAACAATACATAATCACCTACATTGAACTCACGATTTTGTATCCTTTTATCATGCCATATTTTAACTTTTTCTTTAAGCAGTTTGGCATTCTCATAGGCTTAGGTTCTCCACTCATCAAGTGAGATAATGTAAAATAACCTCTTCTCACCTGCAAGTTTGAAATCATAATTGATCTCTTTAATGGCCCAATATGCCTTATGTTCTAGCTCAAGAGGTAAATGACATGCTTTACCAAAAACCATTTTATACGGAGACATACCCGTAGGATTTTTATATGCAGTTCTATAGGCCCATAATGCATCATCAAGTTTCTTGGACCAATTCTTTCTAGATCTATTAACAGTCTTTTGCAAAATTAATTTGAGCTCTTTGTTACTCAAATCTACTTAACCACTAGACTGTGGGTGATAAGGAGATGCAATTCTATGATTAACATCATACTTAGCAAGCATTTTACGAAAGGAACCATGAATAAAATGTGAACCACCATCAGTCATTAAATATCTAGGGACTCCAAACCTCGGAAAAATAACTTCTTTAAGCATTTTAATAGAGGTGTTATGATCAACACTACTAGTTGGAATAGCTTCTACCCACTTAGTAACGTAATCAACAGCAACTAAAATATGTGTATACCCATTAGAGGAAGGAAAAGGTCCCATATAATCAAAGCCCCAAACGTCAAATGGTTCAATGACAAGCGAATAATTCATAGGCATTTCTTGACGTCTACTAATATTACCAATCCTTTGACATTCATCACAAGACAAGACAAACTTACGAGCATCCTTGAAGAGAGTAGGCCAGTAAAAACCGGATTGCAATACCTTGTGTGCAGTTCTATCTCCACCAAGGTGTCCTCCATAGGCTTCGGAGTGACACTTGTGTAGGATCTGTTCATGTTCTTGCTCAGGTACACAACGTCTAATAACACCATCTACTCCTTTTTTATAAAGATGTGGGTCATCTCAAAAGTAATGCCTTAAATCATAGAAGAACTTTTTCTTTTGATGGTATGTGAAACTAGGTGGTATAAATTTAGCAACAATATAATTCGCATAATCAGCATACCATGGAGCAGTTCGAGAAGCATTTATGACATTTAATTGTTCATGAAAAAAGCTATCATCAATAGGTAGTGGGTCATCAAGAACATTTTCTAACCTAGACAAGTTGTCTGCAACGGGGTTCTTAGCTTCCTTTCTATCAACAATATGCAAATCAAATTCTTGTAGCAGGAGAACCCATCTAATAAGTCTAGGTTTAGCATCTTTCTTTTCCATAAGGTATTTAATAGCAGCATGATCAGTGTGAATAGTTGCTTTAGAATCAACAATATAAGGTCTGAACTTATCACAAGCAAAACAACTGCTAAAAATTCTTTTTCAGTAGTAGCACAATTTCTCTGGGCATTGTCTAGAGTTTTACTAGCATATTGAATAACATTTAATTTCTTATCAACTCTTTGCCCTAGAACAGCACCTACAGCATAATCACTAGTATCACACATAATTTCAAAGGGTAAATTCCAATCAGGTGGCTGAACAATAGGTGCAGAAATCAATGCTTTCTTAAGTATTTCAAATGCTTCTACACAATCATCATCAAAGACAAAAGGAATATCTTTTTGTAATAGATTGGTCAGAGGCCGAGAATTTTTTGAGAAGTCCTTAATGAACCTCCTATAAATACCGGCGTGACCGAGGAAGCTTGTTATACCTTTAATGTCCTTGGGACATGCATGGCATCTTTTCAATAGCATCAACTTTAGCTTTATCAACTTCAATACCTCTTTCAGAAATTTTATGCCCCAAGACAATTCCTTCATTAACCATAAAGTGGCATTTCTCCCAATTCAGAACAAGATTAGTTTCTTCACATCTCTGCAGAACTTGATCAAGGTTGCTCAAGCAATCATCAAAAGAGGATGCATAAACGGAGAAATCGTCCATGAAAACCTTACATATCTTTTCACAAAAGTCAGAAAATATAGCCATCATGCATCTTTGAAAGGTAGCAGGTGCATTACATAAACCAAAAGGCATACGTCTATAAGAAAAAGTACCAAAAGGGCAAGTAAAAGTGGTCTTTTCTTGATCATCAGCTGACACGGGTATTTGAGAGAAACCAGAGTAACAATCTAGAAAGCAAAAATGTGTATGTTTGGATAATCTTTCTAGCATTTTATCAATAAAAGGTAAGGGGTAATGATATTTTTTAGTAGCCTTATTTAATTTGCGGAAATCAATTACCATCCTATAACATGTAATAATTCTTTGCGGAATCAATTCATCTTTATCATTAGGAACAACAGTAATACCTCCCTTCTTAGGGACACAATGGACATGACTTACCCACTGACTATCAGCAACGGGATAAATTATACCTGCCTCAAGGAGTTTTAATATTTCCTTTCTTACCACTTCTTTCATCTTAGGATTCAGCCGTCGTTGGTGATCAATAACTGGTTTGGCGTCTTTCTCCAAATTTATTTTGTGTTGACATAGAGTGGGACTAATGCCCTTAAGATCATCAAGAGCATATCCAATAGCAGCATGGTGCTTCTTCAGAGTTTTCAATATTTTTTCTTCTTCATGCTCTGAAAGGTTAGCACTAATTATAACAGGATATATCTTCTTTTCATCAAGATAAGCATATTTAAGAGTATCAGGTAATGGTTTAAGCTCAAACACGGGATCACCCTTGGGTGGAGGAGGATCCCCTAGGATTTCAACAGGCAAATTGTGTTTCAGAATGGGTCCTTGTTTAAAGAATACTTCATCTATTTCCCTTCTTTCATTCATAAACATATCATTCTCATGGTCTAGCAAATATTGTTCTAAAGTATCATTAGGAGGCACATCAATAGAAGCAAGACCAATAATTTCATCTTTGCTAGGAAATTCTTCATCATGGGGTTGTCTACAAAATTTAGAAAAATTAAACTCATGAGACATATCATCCAAACCAATAGTAACAACATCCTTCTTGCAATCTATCTTAGCATTAACAATATTCAAGAAGGGTCTACCAAATATAATGGGACAAAAGCTATCTTGAGGGGAACCAAGAACAAGGAAATCTACAGGATATTTAGCCTTCCCACACAAGACTTCAACATCTCTAACAATCCCAATTGGTGAAATAGTATCTCTGTTAGCAAGCTTAATGGTAACATCGATATCTTCTATCTCAGCTGGTGCAATATCATGCATAATTTCTTTATATAAGGAAATAGGTATTGCACTGGCACTAGCACCCATATCACACAAGCCATGATAACAATGATATCCTATTTTAATAGAAATAACAGGCATGCCTACCACAGGTCTATGTTTATCTTTAGCACCAGGTTTAGCAATTCTAGCAGTCTCATCACAAAAATAAATAACATGCCCATCGATATTATCAGCCAAGAGATCTTTAACAATAGAAACATTAGGTTCAACTTTAACTTGCTCAGGAGGTGTATAAGTTCTAATATTACTTTACGAACCACAGTTGAAGCTTTAGCATGATCCTTTATTCTAACAAGGAAATGTGGTTTCTCAACATAAGCAGTGGGAACAACAGGATCATCATAAGTGATAGTTTTTTCTTCAACTTTAATAGGTGCAACTACTTTTGTTTCAATGGGAGGATTATATTTAAACCACTTCTCCTTAGGGAGATCAACATGAGTAGCAAAGGATTCACAGAAAGAAGCTACTATCTCAGAGTCAAGTCCATATTTAGTGCTAAATTTACGGAAAACATCAGTATCCATAAAAGATTTAGCACAATCATACTTAGGTGTTATACCTGACTCCTTACCTTCGTCGAGATCCTAATCTTCAGAGTTGCGTTTAATTCTCTCCAATAAATTCCATTTGAATTCAATAGTCTTCATCATAAAGGAACCAGTACAAGAAGTATCGAGCATGGAGAGATTGTTGTCAGAAAGCCGAGCATAAAAATTTTGAATAATCATTTCTCTTTAGAGCTCATGATTGGGGCATGAATATAACATTGACTTAAGCCTCCCCCAAGCTTGAGCGATGCTTTCTCCTTCACGAGGCCAAATATTATATATATGATTACGATCACGATGAACAAGATGCATAGATAAAACTTCTGATGGAATTCCACTTTCAACCGTTTGTAGTCCCATGATCCCATATCATCACATAGCCTATACCATGTCAATGCATCTCCCTTCAAAGATAAAGGGAAGACCTTCTTCTTGATAACATCATCGGGCATACCTGCAAGCTTAAATAATCCACAAACTTCATCCACATAGATTAAGTGTAAGTCGGGATGTAATGTTCCATCTCCTGCAAAAGGATTAGCTAGCAGTTTTTCTATCATACCCGAAGGAATTTCGAAGTAAACATTTTCATTTTCAGTAGGTCCAGTAGGTTGAGGAGCAACTATTTGCTCTACCGGTCGGGGTGAAGATACCCCGAACAAGCCCCTCAAAGGATTACTATCCATAGTAACAAGTGACAGTAAATTTCAGCACACTATATAAATTTTTCCTTACCAAATTCCACCTACTAAAGGCGCTTCACTCCCCGGCAACGGCGCCAGAAAAGAGTCTTGATGAACCACAAGTATAGGGGATCTATCATAGTCCTTTCGATAAGCAAGAGTGTCAAACCCAACAAGGAGCAGAAGGAAATGATAAGCGGTTTTCAGCAAGGTATTCTCTGCAAGCACTGAAATTATCGGTAACAGATAGTTTCGTGATAAGGTAATTGGTAACGAGTAACAAGTAACAAGTGTAAATAAAGTGCAGCAAGATGGCCCAATCCTTTTTGTAGCAAAGGACAAGCCTGGACAATTTCTTATATAGAGAAAAGCTCTCCCGAGGACACATGGGAATTATCGTCAAGCTAGTTTTCATCACGTTCATATGATTCGCGTTCGGTACTTTGATAATTTGATATGTGGGCGGACCGGTGCTTGGGTGCTGTCCTTACTTGGACAAGCATCTCACTTATGATTAACCCCCATTGCAAGCATCTGCAACTACAACAGAAGTATTAAGGTAAACCTAACCATAGCATGAAACATATGGATCCAAATCAGCCCCTTACGAAGCAACGCATAAACTAGGGTTTAAGCTTCTGTCACTCTAGCAAACCATTATCTACTTATTACTTCCCAATGCCTCCCTCTAGGCCCAAATAATGGTGAAGTGTCATGTAGTTGACGTTCACATGACACCACTAGAGGGATGACAACATACATCTCATCAAAATATCGAACGAATACCAAATTCACATGACTACTAATAGCAAGACTTCTCCCATGTCCTCAGGAACAAACGGAACTACTCACAAAGAATATTAATGTTCATAATCAGAGGGGTATTAATATGCATAATGGATCTGAACATATGATCTTCCACCAAGTGAACCAACTAGCATCAACTACAAGGAGTAATCAACACTACTAGCAACCCACATGTACCAATCTGAGGTTTGGATACAAAGATTGGATACAAGAGATGAACTAGGGTTTGAGATGAGATGGTGCTGGTGAAGATGTTGATGGAGATTGACCCCTTCCGATGAGAGGATCGTTGGTGATGACGATGGTGATGATTTCCCCTCCCGGAGGGAAGTTTCCCCGGCAGAACAGCTCTGCCGAAGCCCTAGATTGGTTCCGCCAAGGTTCCGCCTCGTGGCGGCGGAGTTTCGTCCCGTAAGCTTGCTTATGATTTTTTTTTCTCGATGAAAGACTCCATATAGCAGAAGATGGGCATCGGAGAGCCACCAGGGGGCCCATGAGGCAGGGGGCGCGCCCAGGTGGGTAGGGCGCGCCCCCACCCTCGTGGCTGGTGGGTGGCCCCCCTCTGGTACTTCTTGCGCTCGGTATTTTTTATATATTCTAGAAATAACTTTCGTGAAGTTTCAGGAGTTTTGGAGCTGTGCAGAATATGTCTCTAATATTTGCTCCTTTTTCAGCCCAGAATTCCAGCTGCCGACATTCTCCCTCTTTATGTAAACCTTGTAAAATAAGAGAGATACACATACGTATTGTGACATAATGTGTAATAACAGCCCATAATGCAATAAATATCGATATAAAAGCATGATGCAAAATGGATGTATCATGGGCCTAGGGCATGTGAGGGGCCCAGAGGCCATGGGCCGGCCCACCACACCCGAGCCTTCCAGCATCGAGGCCTGGGCGAGACGTGGCGGGGAGGCCAAGGCTACGCAGCGGCCCAGCAGGATGCGGCCCACCAGAGCCAGGCCTGGGGGCGAGGAGGGGAGCCAGCCCGAAGGGTTTCCCCTTGACGAGCAGGCACCGCCGCCGAGGCGAGGGTGCCAGGCAAGGCATACCAGGGCCGTCAGAGGGGGGGGGTTAGCGCGGAACTGGAGGCTCGATGAACCAAACGCGACGATGAATGGCCGGAACGACGTGCTTTGTGCGGGAGGACCGGGGGCACCGCGGCCGCAACGGGCGCCGGCGGGGAGGACGAGGGCAGGAGCACTAGGGTCACCGAAGGAGTGTGCCAGGACGAGCGGGCCGAGCCCAGCTCAGAACGACCAGACACTCCCCAAGACCAGCGGCGGTGACCACCTACTCTCTGCAAGGCAGATCCTTGGGCCCCAAACGGACGAGCGAAGATCGTCGGGCGAGTCTGCGGCAGCCGCCGTGAGCTAGAGGCAAAGCCTCTCCCGAGGGAGGCTGAGCCAGTGACCACGCAGGGCGGAGCGGCGAGACCAAGAGCACGGGAGGGAGGTGGGGCACCAGTGTGGTCGGCGTCGGGGGAGGTCTCCTCCTCATCCGCAAGGTCAGACCAGCGGAAACCGGGGGAGGGGACCGGGGAGGGCGCGGGGGCAGGCATCGACGACGGTGAGGGTGCAGGGCGGGCGGGGGAGAGGGGCACCGGCAGCGTCGCCCGAAGGAGGCGGGGGTACGTCGCCAGAGCTCTCCATATTTCTGATTTATTTGGGGCTCACTGGCTTTACCATGACTTCGCTGGTTTCTCCCTGTATTTACATTTGATCCTATGAGCTAGCAAAGTTATGTCATATATGAACCTTCTTCTCCATGCAACAAATGTAGGCCTCTCATTTCTGAACACCTTCCCATTTTTGACGATCCAAATATTTCAATCAGCAGTGAACACAACCTCGGTGAAGAATGGTTTGCCAAAGTCCCTAGCAATCATAGCCATGTGAGACCAGAAACTATTATGCTGCAGCATCCATGAGATTCCAAGATAGTTTCAGACCCTCTGGTTGAAGTTACATTCAAAAGAAAGGTGTGATCTATTTTCACGGAGCAGAAAAGGACACAAAACACAAGTATCATTATCAACATGCCAGTGACGCCTTTGCAACATGTCTCTTGTGTTAAGTCTATCCATACAAATGATTGAAATTGCTAAAGATAAAACAAAAGGCAAGGATTTATACCACTCCACCACATGCAACGTTAGGGGAGGCTCTCTCTCACCTGACATGACCCCACCGGCCTGACATTGATTTGACTAAAAACAAAAATACAAGAAATGATTTGTACTACTTCCTCCGTCCCATAATGTAAGACGTTTTTTAACACATTATGGGACAGAGGGAGTAATACTTCGGCCCTGTTCGGATATCCACCAGATCCGTGGAATTAGAGGAATTGCAGAGCACCTACTTTTCAGCTCCAGTATTTTAGCCTATGACTCCGCCGGCTCCGCGAGCCGAGTCTGGGAGCGGAGTGCCTCCAAACACTCCCTTCAATATACACATGCATATGGTCCCACAACTTTACATACGGCAACACCGCATTGGTAGCAAGACCACGGGTAGCTACCCAAACTGGTAAAAATGACTTTGCGTGCATGCAACACATTGGATGAACATGCGTGTAGATTAGAGTGGAGGATTACAAAATAAAATTTGCAGAAAAACGAGGTATTTTTTGCAAAATTTTAGTAGATCCTACGGCATCTCGCCTCTCTCGCGTGTGGATCACATAAACGCAGGGTCTTTTGCCATAAAAAACAGTCCAGCTAAAACCACCCCTCTGCCAACTCAGCACACCACATATTTCATCTGACCTGGCTTCATTTCGGGTCGATTTGAACCAAAACTGAGCATGTGAGACAGGTTTAGCATTACAAAATTCTAAGTTGCCAGTTTGTGGGCTAGAATGTGAGTACGCAGGACAAGTTTTTTTTTTATCATACAGTACGCAGGACAAGTTAATGTGCCGCAAGTGCATTTCGCTTGAAACTAAGAACGTTGCTCCTAGAAACTTGTCAATATGGACACACATAAACAGCGAGAACACTGCACTTCTCCAAGAAATAGACCCATTTTTGCAAAAAGATAATTAAAAAAGGGACCCATGTTCTTCTAATATATACGTATTATATGATCTAACATGACTTGTCCAACAGCAATAGTACAACAGTTCCACTTTTTCTAAAAAGCCAAAAAGTATAACGCTTTTGTATTACATGAATGGTACTGAGGATACAACGTAAGTCTACACCAAAACTGAGCTGTTAGATTGGTCAACGACATGGACCAAAGAATGATGTATGATACTGTAATACCACACAATATATTTACACCAGAATACAGAGGCTTATTATCATCCTGACCAACCAATATATCATATTCACAAATCCAGTTCTCATCCGCATGAAACCATCAGTTACCTCCGCTTAGTTTTACCAATGATAAAAGGTTGGATCTGCAGTTGCCGTGAAAATGCTCTATTGAAAAGAACCCGAGTTTGGATAGCCGAGATAATAGGCATCCATGCTAGTACAGCAATTGGAAAAAATAGCAGTGTACCCATTCCATAGTCATAAGCGTGAGCAATGACCTGAATAGGCTCCCATATTGCATAGTATTCTATTTTCGGCCTCAAAACCTGAACAATCTGTGCAGTAAGGAGGGAATTAGGGCAATTGTGGAAAAGAATGTTGAACAATTGGTAGAGTGCACCGTTGATACTTACAAGGAGGAGGCCCCAACCAGTTGGAATGAATGCAAGGCAACAGACGATCAAGTCCATGATGGATAGTTTGCACAGGCAAGATAGAAGGATAAAGGAAGTCACCACTGCCAGGAATGTCAACAACTTTATGAACCTGAAGATGAGCTGGTGCTTTGAGCTTAACTGACGACTAGCACAATTAACAAGCTGCAGAAATTTCAGAGAAAAAAATCAGTATAATGATGAAGGATCACAGTTGCCGAAAACAAAGACATTCAAGACGAAGCATATACCTTGACAAGCCCAACAACGGCAATTATCACAACCCAAGAAAGCAAGTACACAAGAAAATTCTTGTTATCATGAGATATCTTGAGATGATAGACAAGTCCATACTGATAAACAAAGAACCGCAAACAGAGCAATACTTCAATAATCCTAGAACTCAGCACCGAGTAACGGAGATGCGCATTCTCAGCATTCCACCATGACTCCCAACTTTTTTCTGGTTGCACACCTATTCCCCCTTGGTTCATCATCCATCTATTCCAATCTGACCAGTCGTCAACAATCTTGTGCCAAGCAAAACCAGCTGGATTGAAAAGAAAAGGTGCGAATAGCCAAGTCATTGCCATAAACCATGTTGAATATGTGACCATCACATGAAACTTTCCATCGGATTTCCTAAATAGGTGATAGATTATCAAAAGGAAGATCAGCTCAAATGCTTTGACAAAGTGACTCCGAGAGTACAACTGATAGTTTTCTGTAAAGCTCGCATGAAAAACTACAAATTTACGCCCCGTTGGTCGATATTTAGCGCCACCATGAAGAATGGTACGTCCATAATAGTGAGCTTTCGTTCCAAGAGAGAATGTGAAAAAAACTGAAGCAACCTGCAGTTGCATGAGGATGAAGTCACTCAAAGCTGCTCTGAAACCCTTCTCCAACCCTAACTCCATCACCATAGGTAATCCTGTGAGCAGTCCCAACTGAAGAAAAGATTGAGATGCAAGGGCTGTTTCTAAGGACTTCATATTCTGGTGATGAGCTTTAATCAACAGAGCACTCTGTAATCCACTGAGAACCAAGTATAGTTGTCCATATAGGAAAACATAAACACCTACAACTGATATCTGTACAAGATATGGATCCATTGAAACAATAAGGATCATTGTTGGTGATAAGCTCAAAGATCATATTGACACAAAATATCATATGCAAGGAGTCACTTAAAAATGTGTATGTAAAGAGAAATCTAAAGTATTAGTATTCTGATGGGCCACGTGGATCATTGTTACAATTATAAGCATATAAAAGTCATACAATTAACCTACAAAATTTCAATGAGTGACTTTTCTGACCTGTACAGAGGGAGTAATGTTTTTCATACTAAAAATCTAACATTAATAAAAAATATGTAAAGATTGTAGCAAAGTGAATAGTTTAAAATTCAGGTTTGAACCTCCTAATTTACTTCAAGTACAATTTGCCCTATACGACGCTGGATTGGTCCATCAGCATTTGTTTTGAGAAATAGCATGTTTGGTTATCCAATGATATATGTGGCATGAAGCAATTCTGCATCGTGTATTTGTTCCAGGGCTTCCTAGTTCCTAACTGGTGAAACTTTCACACCTGGTTGGAACGAGGATAATCAACATAAACCAGACTATTTGTATATCTCTGGAAAAAGAAAAGCGAAGTTTGGTCTGGCCAATAATGACTAAATCAATCTTGAAAGCAGTTCACTTTAAACTACCAATTTTCCAAAGATCGAGCCGGCAGGTCTTAGGAGAAACATTGATTATACTGGAACCCATGAACTTCACTTAGATAAACATCTTTTACATTCTATGTAAGATTTGAACCAAAGTTGTCAGCTAAAAGATAAGGTGTTAAATGGCAGGAAGAAAAACTCTTTTCCCTGCTACTGATGATTTTTTTCATCTTTCTTTTCACTTTTTTTTGTAGTTTCTCAGGAATTGCCACACATTATGTTCTAACTGCAATGCTTTTGGGCATTATAGTGTACACGTGGAAACAAACATGCAAGCATGCACGTCGAGCAGGGGGAGATAGAGAGAGAGAGAGAGAGAGAGAGAGAGCATACTAGGCTGTTGAAGTAAAATCCCACTGTTGTGAAATAGCATGAAAGCATCCTGAAAAAATCGAATCGCCGCGCTAGACGATAGATATCACGGCTAAGCGTTTGTTCACTATTGCCATTTGCAACTTTAGCTTCAAATTTCGATATCTGATTAAGTCCAACATCACGCCCTTTGCCAACTTGAATGTACTCGTTGTAAGTTATATGTCCACGACGCAAAATGGAATTATACCCTGTAAAGTTAATATTAAATATGAAACTCCTTTGAAAATGGCATGACAAATTTAGTTTTTGAAGGAAAATATTAACTTACCAGCAAATACGTCCTCACTTAAGTTTATAGTTTTAGATGCTTTGCTTATGCCGCCCCTTGTTAAATGAAACATCCGATCAAAAATGTCTGGATGGCCATAGTGAAATCGTACCCTGCAGCCGTGGAAAAGATGATTTGGACCAAAAATAGACTTTATAGAATGGACATACACAATACACTAAATCCTTTAGAAAAAATGCATATATCTAACCTAAATTTTGGCACGGATAAAAAACTTAGCGCATAAGGAATGTGTTCATCGCATCATTGCTAACACTATAAGATCAAATAAGAAGCATGTTCTGACCTAAGGGGGTCAGCAAGGAATCTCTGTCCAATTGTGACGAAGCTTGTCTCTTGGTATGACATGAATCCAGCAAGTGATGAAACACTGCACCAAACAATAATCTCATATTATCCAAAAGACATTGTATGTTTGAAAGCCATGTCAGAAAAACTACAGACCTTCCTGTGAAAATATGCTCTCTAAGCCCGAGGATGGTTGGAGTTTGGTCCCTAGGATGCCTAACAAACTCTTGAAGTACATTTCTCATTTTGTAAGCTTCTTCCAAATAATTGTCCTGATAGCACCGAAATAAGTGGAAAGAAGGTATTTTATGGAGACAAACTATAGAAAAAATGTCCAGTTCATTACCTGATTCATGTCAATCGTTTGTAGGGCCTCTCCACGGGTGAATATAATTGCATGGTTTTGATTTTCAGGCTTCCCTTCTCCAATGATGGGTGGGCCAGGCAGCTTTATACGGTAAATCTCCTATGTAAATAATCAACAAGCAAGAGCATTTGAGGAACTGGATAAAAATAATCATATATTTCTGTGAGAAAGTATATTAATAGTTATGCACGTTATGCTTAACAAAAGATAGTTGACAGACAAAAAATTGGTAGGAAAAAAATAACTGATAAAATTCAAAAGATGATTAATACAAAATATTTAGAGGCTTAGATCTAAAACAGTACAAAATTTTCTGCTTTGATTCTTAAGCTAAGATTATTACCTGGTCTAAGTTATTTTCTGCTTTTATTAAAACAGAGGAATAAACCTTATGAGGCATATTGTCTACTATAATTTCCTTCTCCTCAATGTAGGCAACACGAAGAGCTGGATACCTTCATTGAGCACGCAAGAAGTAGAAATATCAGCACAATTCTAGAGATAATAATTACTCTACAAGTTTATATTTTTCAAACCATACCTTGCCATCAGATCAATAATATCTTGAGCATGCACATCACCATTAGATTTCTGTTCCCCGAACTTTTGACATGAGATGACATATGAAAATTTCATATCCGCAAGGGCATCTAATTCAGTTGATAATGATTGGTGAATGTTTCTCTTATTTTGTTCTCGCTCTGTCCCCACGGGTCCTTTATATAACTCTGCTCATTTAAAAGGATTAAGTTTTGGAAGCATACCAGGTTCCAAATAAATATGAAAACGAGAACGGCAAAATCATCACAGTTGTCTGATAACAATCTGATCAAACTTTAGATGCTAGCTGATCTAAAATTCCACCCATTTTGGAAATCGAGCATCAAAATTTAATGATGAGAGGTTGGAAAGAGTAAGATAAGCTGTAAGTTTCTATGCGCACCTTGGTCATTTGTCCTGTCTAAAAAAGCTTGTAGTCTCAATGCCTTTCTGTAATACATCATTCCCCTAACTAAATAGTACACAATAGAGAGAGTCAGACAGCCTATAGGCGGGAACTTCAGTGATAGTTTACAAAAAAAAATGAGAATAATACTCCATATTA
This sequence comes from Triticum dicoccoides, assembly GCF_002162155.2. Taxonomy (NCBI): domain Eukaryota; kingdom Viridiplantae; phylum Streptophyta; class Magnoliopsida; order Poales; family Poaceae; genus Triticum; species Triticum dicoccoides. Next base: position 148,600,085 of record NC_041390.1, read on the forward strand.
CCGGTTCGACTTAGTGTTTGACCACGGAAAGAAGCCCAGTATCTAATGTCTTCACTTTTTACATTTGTACCAAGCCTTTCCAAGAAATTTGTCCATTCATCTAAAAAATGAGAATGTGGAGTCTTAGTAACAAAATATAACTAACAAAAGCAATTGCAACAAAAAATGGGTGAAAATAGAAATATGGAACATAAGTGACCTGGATATATCTTCTGCATGTAGGAAAGGATGGATGCTTCATCTTGATCTGAATGAAGCTCTTCATCTGAAAACTTTACTTCCTCCATGAAGTAGGGAGTTACTATGCTGAACAAATTACATGATGTCAGGATGCCATCAGATGTTCACTATATTTGCTTTCTTCTGTGATTGATATGGACAAGAATTTCCAAAACAAAGAACAATTACAGTTGACAACATAACTCGCCTATATTGATGTAAATGCTCCTACTGGTAAGTGGTCATGATCTTATTGATGGGATTTACTTGAAAAACATAAAGGCCCAAAAAATTCAGAGCTCACAATATTCTGTGGCTTTTGGTTCTATTTGAGTGCTGCACTGAAGTTCTCATCTTTTACAAAGGAATTATGGCCAATTGACGGAGACAACAGTATATGATACCGCCAGGCAGCTACTTCTATAGTTGATAAAAGCATCCATGTTTCAGGTATCACATTTCTCTCAAAACAATGTTTGAATATGTTTTCTTGCTTTTTCCACACACAAAAACCTAAACAATTTTACATCTCTATATGCATTGACAGAACAAACAAGTTATATATGGACATGCCTAAGACTAGGCAATACCTCCACACACTCCACTTTGGTTTAACCCCCTGGCAATAAAGGGTGAGCCCACCGAACCTGCTGCCGCCCAAGTTTTGTGCTCAGTTTTGCTCAATTACTGATGAGGTGGTCCACATCCATCCACTCGCCCTCAAAGTTGCATGTGTTATGGTGTATGCACCCTCTCTAAAACATTACCCCTATTTTTTGCAAGTTTAGCTTCTGCATTCATACTCTTTGCCTACTTGTATAGTTGCATAGGACCAT
>NC_041390.1:148601372-148604101 GCF_002162155.2 Triticum dicoccoides
TGTGGTCCATTAATTGAACTCAATTCTATACCTCAACGCCTCTTGCCTCTTCTCATGTGTTGCTCAATGAGGCCTAAAATGTTTATTTAAATTGTGAAAGCTGAGACCAGTTTCATGCGCCAATCAGTACAACCAAAAGTCTAAACTTAGAATAAGGTTGGTTTATATCCACATATACTTCAACACCTTTTAGTGACGATTTTACAAATACCTTCCCTCAGCCACAAATTAGATCATAGAGCTCATTGACTAATATTAACAAAATTAACCTGAAATAAGTTTTAACAGAATTTGAAAAGCACAAGTATTACCTAAATGACAACATACTGCGTACTTTGGGAGCAGCTGGCATATCCATGAAAAGAGAGGTAGCAAAAAATGAAATGCGTCGGCGAGCCTCTGAATTTGATGGAACTTCTGCAGCCTTCTCTTTTGTATTAAGTAGTAGGTAGAGACGTTTAACCTGAATATGCCAAATCATCTCATCATTCAGAGAGTTACTACCATTCCTGCACTCTGTCTTAGCTAATGAAGGATTATGTCAGACCTGCTCTTTGAGTGGACCACTGGCAGGAAATGGAAAGCGAATTTTTGATATTGAGCTGATCGACGCAAAGAGCTCTGGTTTGTAGTAATTGAATGCTCCATCGTTATCAGATATCAGTGTCTCAGAAGAATTTATCTGATCCAATACACTGTTGAAAGAGGAGACTGTTATCTAACCACAAAACAAAGGATGTAAAAGCATAGAATGATCACATATATTATATTATTGTTACCTTTGAGCATCGACAAGCATATCTTGGATCAGGGTATCAATGATATCTTGGAGTAAAATTGTCACCTCGTATTGAAGGCTTTGTTTGTTTGAATACTGGGTAACCATTAGGCATAAATTTCACTACATGTGCTGACATAATAGGATTCAATCAAAATATAAGAAGGCCATATACACTCTACCAGAGAAATAGGCTGTCACTCAAATCCCTACAAGCACCCCCTCCAACCCTATGAAAACTAAAATTAGTCTGTCAGCTCCACCCACTGCAATACCTCGTCATCCCCTATGATAGAACTGCTATGTGTTGTATGCTAGTAAGTAACAGGGGATACAAACTGCACGTTGAACGGCAATCAATGTCTTTCAAGAAGAATGATGGTGCGATTTTAAAGTCGTAAGGACTTTGGCTAGTTCACCTTATTCCAGAAAACAATTTCAGTGCCATACTCTTATCTTTCCAAGGAACAAACTTAAGATTCAAACAGATAAAGATAAAAACCTACCCCTACTCTCTGTTTTTCCTTCCTCGTGATGTCAGGATTTCGTAGTTTCTGTTGGTCGTTGTAATTATGGCACTATTATTTGGGCTGAGTTTCCTCTAATATAAATGGCATCCACCTACATGTTCGAGGAAAAAAAAAACTACCCCTAATTAACGAAGTTAAGAAATCTCAGCCAGCCCTGGGTTGCTGCTGGCTCTCTGGTGCACCATTTCATGGACCACCAAAGCAGCACACGCAAACAAGTATAGTTATCCATTTCCTGAACTCTGGGAACAAACTCCTTCCCCATGCCCATCGGTATTCCTGCAAACTAATTCTGTAATTCTAGCCATCTCTGCCATTACCCTTATAACCTTTTAGTCCTCACGAACAACCAGTGTGCCAAAAAGGTGCAATGAAAGTACCCTCTAATTACAGATTACAGTAAAAAAATCGATTTGAGGTTGATGTGTTACAGTAAAACAGTGAAGTATAGAACATAAAGGGAAAGAGACAAATAATACTAGTGAAGTGATTACCAAAATCTCAGCCAGCCGTTCAAATTTGTCAACCAGCAAAGGCAAGTGATCCATCTTAAAATCGACCAATAAACTTGAGTTCTGAATACTCTTTTTTATTTCGGCAAATATGGCAGCTATTACCCTGAATAGAATCTGTCAAACATCATCATAATATTCACGGGTACATGAGAGAAAATGTACTAAAATTGGTAATGTTGAAGTAAAATGATTACCTCTTCTCCACATCACCAATAACGAGAAATCTGAAAATACTTTTTGTCAATTCATAGAAATCGTTGATCGCACAAAACATGTAGTTATCCTTCTTAATTCTCTGGAAGAGCTGTGCACTATTTCCAGTAAAATTTGCTGCCATATCAACTGATGTTGAAAACTGTCACGGAAGGAAGACAAGCATAACATTATACAAAGTTCTATGACACATTTTATAGATAGACAGAATACAGATGTAAGCCTGAGCGCAGAATAACATATTTTGCACTCCGGCTAGCACGAGTGAGCCAGGCTAGCCAACTAAACCCACCCTCCACGTGCGTTCCTGTTCTAGCTAGGAGAACTAACCCATCCACTGGAAATCCGCTCTTAATTGTGATTATAAAAACTAAGGAATATGTAGTAAAGTAGTAACTTGTAGTAAAAATCAAGCAATATATGGTTAAAAAAATTGTTTGTAGTAAAAGTAAAACTCAAACAATATGTAGTCAAAAAATTGTAGTAAAACTCCAGCATTATTTAGTAAAGTAATTAATTTGTAATGAAAATCAAGATATGTAGTCCAAAATTTGATATTAAGCTGTACAAATCTTGTAATCAACACCAGTTAATAATTACTTCACGATTTTCTATTATTTGTTTTTTCTCCTATCCCCAAAACATTACGACATTTCATGGTTGTTTTACTAACTTGCTTCTTCTTGCCCCCCC
>NC_041390.1:148604656-148609745 GCF_002162155.2 Triticum dicoccoides
CCCCTTCCCCCCTCAATCTCCTTTTACAGGGTATGCTATGATTTTACTGTTGGCTCATATGATTTAATATCATACTAGGTTCAGGAGTGTGACATAAAGCGTTTTTAGTACATATATAATGATTTTACCTTTGGTTCACTATAGTTTTATCATTGAACTTAGGTTCCAGACCGTGAAATAAAGAGTTTTACTAGTTTTACTAGATAGGAACACTTTTACTATTAGTTCCATGCGATTTACAATCAAATTATGGCTCGGAGTGCACCGTAGAAGACTTTGCCACTTGTACTACATGGCACTAGTCTTTTACGGTCAAGCCTAGAGAAATGCTACATATTTCCAAAGTAGTGCAGAGTGTATTGCACTGAAATCATGATCTGTCATGTATAAATAACAGTTCCATATACCTTTTTGGCAACTAAAAACAAGGGCCAGCGAATAGAACCAGAACGATACTCTAGTGACATGGGCATTGTCATCAAATCCATCTCTCTGCAAAACCAATGAAATATGAAGGAGAAAGTAATCTGATGAAGCTTATGTCGCACTGGAATAACCAGAACGTACCTATTGCTTATTAAATCCTCCGAGCGGAAGCTATTTATTATCTGGTTCCAAACCAGAGCGAATTTTGTTGGGTCATGTCTTTCAGATTTACCCAAATCCTGAAAACAGTGTAATATGAGAAATAATAATAAGAAAAGCACCTTCAAGGTAAAGTGGACATGATCAGATTCAACCTTAAATATTTTCTTTTCCAAGAAACTAGGCAATATCCCTTTTTTCTCTTTTGGACTTGAGCGAGGAACAAGGCAAGCATTGAACACTTCTGGTAAGGTACAGAACCGACTTCTAACCATTCCCATTGTGCGAATCTAGGAGTAAGTATAGGAAATAAGAATCTGTAAACATCTGAAATAAACAGTCAAGAGTTTAGTGGCGCTTCACCTCACCTCACCGAGATGATGAACGATACCACACATACCACCGAAAATGGTACAGAATACAGAATACCAAATTTGTGTGTCCATGAAATAGACCTGTTGAAAATGCAACGAAATTAATTAGTTTATGAGCCATATGCAAATTAAATATTTGAGTTCATATGAGTTCTTACAAGAATTATAGGGGCCCATACAGCAAGAATTGCGCCAGCATTGCTCTTGACTGCAACAAAACAGATAGAATCGTCACTCTGTGTTCAGTGTTAATTATCAAACTCAGTACCCTATTGAGTAAAAAGGATGATTAATGGACAGGGGAAGATGAGATATGGGGGAAGACCTTGTGGAAAGAATTCATGCCACTCATATATATTCACATTGACCCTCATGATTTCTTTCGTAGGTTCCACAAGAGGCTTAATCTGCTCAAGTTATATTCAGAAAAAAATGTAGTAGGAGGAGAGGTTACACAAAATAAATGTAGAGATAAGAAACTAAGGCGTGCTTAAAAAAATAACAAACACTCAAGCAGAACTTCTCATGGTGTTACTATGTTCTATCATTAACACAACCTAAGACCATCGTACATGCATTATAAATTGTAACTGAGTTGGACCTACATACATGCATTTTCACTGATTTGAATAAATCTTGAGTCGCATTGCACTGCATAATAAAAATAAAAGGTGTGTAGATTCTATATTGATAGATATTCTTACCTCGAAGTAGTAGCTGAATAAAAATTTACTTGATAAAAGAACCGTCCAAAATGATGTATACCTGTTGAAACACAGAAATAATATTTAGCTCACATCAAATGGCCTCCAAAGTATGTGAATAATAATACACATATTTTACTTTAGTAAAGGTACTTGGCCTTCATGCATTCCTCTTCCAACATATGACGGGGCCTGCACACATCATTGGCAATATATCAGTACTTCATTAAGGTATAATGCCCATGCACGAGATCTGTAAGTCATGGTGCAGTACAAAAAGCTGATTAACAGCTCTATAGAAGGAAAAATATTTTTTTTGGGAAATTTAGGTTGACTCAAATGTTGGAAAATAAGATAGCATAACAATGTATTCCACTGAGATCAATTTCTGATATTAACTACAAAACGTAAACAAAAACAAGTTCTACTCTTGAGCAAGGTAAAAGATCATACCTGGCACCACCAGGATAATATATTGCAAATTCGCCAGGTAGATGTCTCTATATAGCTGCTTACAGCTGGAACGAAAAAGAGTGCCATCCCAATCACGTTGCTTGTCAGGTAAAATGCTACAGCTACCATATACTTTGACAGGCAGAACATTCCAAAAAAGTTTTTAGGACGTCTAGCAGAACAAGCCTTGTAATTTTGAGAACTGGAATAAAATATGGGCAGAATGATTGCCCATGTAACCGCAAGAGAGAGTTTTATGACAAATCTTAGTTTCTGGCTAGATCTCATTGTTCCCCTGGTTCTCCATGAAAATAAAATATCAAGGACCACTGCACAGAAACAATTAGACACATCACTGAAGAATGAAGACAGAACAATAGGAAGAAAGTTACATCAATGTGTTAGTACTAATTCGTCAGAATTTATGGTATAGATATGCACAAGCAAATTCCAAATTAACCTTGAAGAACTCGAAGTACAGCATTGGTTATGAAAATACTCAGAATATCCTCAAAAAAGATTGGATCTAGTAACTGAAGAGGGCTTTCCACTCCATGCCATGCTATTATTATCAGAATCTGGAAAGAGAACGTATGAGAAAATGGGTCAAAAGATCTGGCAGTGATTAAACAATATATAAATGTATCACTCCACAACCATTAATGTAAGAACTAAACCTGAAGCCCAAGCACAAGGAGTGTCCACAGCCTATCAAAGCTTCTGAAGATATGCCAAAAGGAACGAACCTCAACAAAATTTGTCTTTCCCAACCACCTCTGCTGAGATGTCACACTTATAGTTTGCTATATGCAATAGCAGGAAAATGGAGAACAAGAGCACATGTGAACAACTATTCAAAAATGAATGTACTGAAACATGCACATTTCTGTTAGTTGTGAATGTACATGAAAAGCTTAAATTGCATTATGTTATGGCGCTGCTAGAAGGAGGGTGCGAGAGGGCCGGCCGGGGACCTTTTGCCCACGGCCGGGCAAGATGGAAGGGATTTCCTTCTTAATTCTTGCTTTATTAGATTGATACATCTCCTCTCTTTATGTAGAGAGGTCTGGGGAAGCGGTAATGGCGACGGCGGGAACTTGATCTGGTGGATCGGGACTCCCGCCGACGTGGTCGATGCGGGGCCGGAGCTGACCGGCGGTGGCTGCTGCAGCGGAGCGCCGGGCGCAGCGGAGGCCGCCAGGAGGGGCGGCTGCCACTGTAGCCAGGGCGGGACGGTGGTGGCGGTGGATGGCAGCTGCAGCGGCCCGGCGAGCGCGGCGAGGATGCCCTGGGGCAGCGGCAGCGGCTGCTGCGGCAGAGCGCCAGGCGCGGCGGAGGCCGCCAGGAGCGGCGGCTGCCATTGCAGCCAGGGCGGGGCGGTGGATGGCAGCTGCAGCGGTCCGGCGAGCGCGGCGGAGGCCGCCTGGTGCAGCGGCTGCCATGGCAGCCACAGCAGCGCGGTGGCGGCGATGGGCGGCGCAGCCGGGTGCGGCCTGTAGGACCCGGCCAAGAACAGGTGGATCTCCTGGACCGCCTGAGTGAGGTCCCACAGCGCTCCGGACACTTCCTCCAGGGTGAGGACGGCAGGGGCGGGCGAGACGAAGGATCCCGATGCGGGCAGGAGCTTAGGGAACATAGCTGTTCAATGTGAAATTAAGCTACATGGCATGTTGTTTCTACATTATTACCACATGAAACTAAAAAACATAGAGTAGATGTTTCATTTCTGAAGGCAAAACATAAAATAGACTTTAAGCACTGAATTTGGCTACTTCCTTATATTCTCAATACAGATGAATGGGAATACAAAATTGCTTCTCATAAAAAAAACTGCAAGATTGCTTTACTCGGAACTGAATACGTAAACAAAAAAGTTAGGTATATGATACAAATAGTATACCATATTGTGGAATGGCCTTGTTCTGATATTTACTACCTGTTGTGATTGGTCAGGTACTTCTGTATTAACAATGTTTTGTGCTGAGGAGGATCCACGAGGCAATTGGGAATTTTGTATCTTAGTTTCATGAGACTTTTTATTCTTAGTAGATGTGAAAAAGAAGTCGTTGTTGAGACGCATGGGCCAGCCAAGTTTGAAGCAGTCTGCAGACCTGCATCTTTACATATTTAGTACTTCATCTGAGTACCAAAGGCAAACCCAACAAAACGTGGTATCTGACCAGAAAAATTCGTTGAGGTCATCGTAGTTTCTCCATGTTGAGTGATCAGATACTCCATTTTTGTTCTTTAGAGCTTCCTTCATTACAAAAAAAATACTGCCATCATTATAACTTCCAAAGCTGTGCTAAGTCTAATGCTGAAAAGTAGGGATGTCCAACCGCATATATCTCGTCGTATATTGGTGCCACTACTTTATTAAGAAATGATTCGTCTTCTCCGCCGTATGCAGGCCTGACCTTTTCTCCAGTAATTAAGCTTACAGCTCCAGAAAGCACTCCATATAGCTCGTATGACATCTGAAGCAACAAGTGGTTATCTTTTGTCGCAAATGTGGACTTAACTTTGTGGCAAAGTCTTCAGCACAAAAATACAGAAACTACTTGGAAGCAAAAATTGCTTTTAAGCAAAAATAGTCCTCGAATAGTGACAATAGATTTTTTTTTTCTAACTATAAAAACATGCATAACACTTGCTTAAACTCCTTTCTGCAAGAATCTTATCTGGGAGAGCAAAAGCTAACCACAGATTAAGAGTTTGCTAGGGGAACTCATAATTCAATTCGAAGCAGTACAACATGAAACAACAACCCAGCTAAATCTAAAACCTTTTAGATGTGATGGTGAATTATGAAACAGCAAAAGAAAAGGACCACAGAGACTCTCTGACAGCAAGATACCCTGATGAGAGATAGCGGGGAGGAGAGATGTAGAGTAGAGACTTGCCACTGGTAATTCAAGCAGGTAACTCTGGCCATTCTCTCTTATTTAAGGTATTAGGATCTGCTTCAGTACG
>NC_041390.1:148610386-148677588 GCF_002162155.2 Triticum dicoccoides
AATCAACGGTGGAGATTAAAAACATACCTTTTCAAGTGAAAGGGTATAATGGTCTAGTAATTATTTAATTAACTTAAGAAAAGAATCCATCCTGCAGTTCCGAAAGAAAAAAATCCATCCGTTGGCTCAAGTTTCCATGGACTGACATCGCATCATCGAGATGGCATGCATAGCGCTTGGATGCTCCAGGTAGCAGCCTATCATGTACATCCGGCCAGCTGTTGGAATGTGCACGGCTTTCATAAGAAGTTAGAGCATTGGGTCAAGCAGGCCATGAACATCAGTGAAGCCGCTGCAACCATGCCGCTAAGAACGCACATGGTATTGATTAAGCGGACGAACCCTGAATACTTCGGCTGCAATTGTGGTGCGGACAGCAGAACCAGTTGGTGTGTGGATCGATCAATGGAGTGCACAAACATGCCTTCAGCCTGCCTGTCCCGAATAGATGCAGGAGCAGCCCCAGCCCGTCATCGCTATCCCGGGCAGCCGGACGGCCGCAGTAGTGCTAGCGGAATGAGCAGCGTATTCCTTTTTTTCATAGGCAGGGATGAGCTGACGCAGTTTAATCATGATTAGCACTAATTAATAGCAAAAGAAAAAATTGCCCTTTTATATTTTTGAAAGGGGGATGTACTGATCATTCTATTTTTGTGAGGAATGTCACTTTAAAATATTTTGTCCTGCTAATTAAAGCAATAACTTTGGCCATTTTCCACTGAAACAGATAGTATTTCTTTTTTACACAACCTAATGTTCTTTTAGTTAGAATGTATTTACAAGCGTATTTGCAAAAGTTTGCGCTTGAAAGATCACATTGCACCATACAAAAAACATGAGCAAGGTAGCCTTACAATATAAATGCACTCAATCTTCGATCTTTCCTTTTTTTTCCCTAAAATGCACATGTGACCATATTTATGCACACAAATTTGCTGGTGCACGTGAACCAACATATCCTACTAGGAAGATGGGTTTGAACATGTGTTGCTTGGTAGGAAAACCATGCGTCCTACCATTTATCTAGTCAACTTAGAATATAGTTCAGAAAAGAAAACAAGCACTAAAAACATCCAAACACTTGGCACATGCCTGCTAATTCTATAAGCATGGCTATTATTACTGTTATTGTTGTTCTCGTCTGTTGTCAACAACAAATGTGTAAGGACTACTCCTAATAATAGTATTATTATAAAAAGATTCTTCTGGCAGAAGCATTTACATGGTAGATTTTACTACCAAGCAATGAAAATTTATATGACCGATATAAACCAATAAACATATATCAAATGTTCAGAGATGATTTCAAGAAAAAACTAAATTTAGTTATAGTTTGAACAATTAATGCAGTGAGAGCAATGGAAAGATGAAGGACAAATAGTTAACGTACATGATGAAAGATGTAGCATAAGCATTCTGGCATAAGTCTTAAATTTGATGCTTCTCCCCATATAAGAAGATAAAGAGATATGTACAGAAGTTTATGTTGCTGAATTTCCTGCTTCACAGAGGGCAACCTGCAGGTGCAATAAAAAGAGGACCAGTACAAGTAAAAAAACACTTCCTTGAAATTCACTCAAGCTGATGTTCAGTTAGATGCAGTCCAATCTAAAGAAATAAAAACTGCATATATTTACCATATGTTGCTTTTTCTCCCCAAAAATTTGCACCAGGTCAGATAACTCTCAAATGTTTTCGCTAATAATTCCTCTACTGCTCTTTCATCAAGCTAAAAACAGGCGTATCAAAATGTTATTCTAATATGTTAACCAGAAGATAGATAAGGCAAACAATATTCTTGTATGAATACCATTGGAGCAGAGGATGACTTTGGATTCAACCGAGCATGCATATTTGCAAGCAAAAGAATGAGATGCTCCCTTTGGTTGGCAACATTCCCTTTCTAAGCCACCCCCCAAAAAAAAGCAACCCCAAATTACTGAGCTGAAATGCAAGAGAAAGCCACTGGTACTAAATCTGATATTTGAACAAATAACTAGCCAACCTGGAATCCGAACCAACTTTGCAGCCATCGAAAAATATCTGTCTGACTTTTTTCACCCTTGACATTAGCCAATGGAAGACTGCGTACATTAAACACCGCAGACACTGCAACTTTGATCTGCACAATAGTATATCATAAGAAATTTTATCTAAATGCAGAATGCAGGCTCAGTAATTAAGTAACAGGCTAAAGGTTATTCATTCCAAAGAAGAATTACTACTCCCTCCAATCCATATTCCTTGTCGCTGCTTTAGTACAACTTTAAAGCATCGACAAGTAATATGGACTGTGGGAGTATCATTTTTTGTCCTATGAGACGTAACATTGGAATTAAATATCCATATTTCAGAAATGAGAAAACAGTTTCTTTATAGCACTAGCCAATTGCTACTATGTTTTGTATCCCAGAAAATTTATCCTGCAATGAGGATTGGTCATTGTCTTGGCAAATACCATCTGGTAACTCAGTACAAGTCCTGGTAACAAGGAGCTAGTGCCTTTTGTATCATACCAAACATGAAGATATCACGAGTCATTGGCCCTATTAGAAGGCACAATTCTTGTTTTTTTGTACTGTACTTTAATTATCCTTGCACAAATAGTATACCCAGAAGGTATATTTTTGACTTTTGAGTAGAAATATGTCCAAACCTCTTGAAGAAGCATGATTGGTTGCTGACTTGATCTAGGATGAAGTGGAATAATATTGTATCGGAAGCCTGACTTGTCGCCAAAATCTTCACTAGCAACAAGGCTCTGCAAAGTTATGAAAACTTTAACTACATGGCACATCATACATCATAATTATTATTTTGTGAAAGGTATCAGAACCTCCAAGCCAGTCCCGATGAGAACAGCCTTCAAAACTTCTCCCAGGACAGGCATTAGTTGATGTGCATTAGCTTGCTTTTTCCTATAAAATGGCAGAAGAGGATGGAAATCACATTTTGGTTGGGGATAGTGGTTTAGCTGTGGTTCTTAAGAAAGTAGTCTTTTAATGAAAACTTTGATTGCCCCCGGTCTCCGCATCAGAACTTTTAAGTAGTCTACAATACAGATTTGCATCTGAAAGAAAGATCATACTTACTTCTCATAGAATGATTTAATCTCCCGGGCATCATTTCTTTCTTTCCTCTTTGAGAAAGTGCTTTTCTCATCCTGTTTGGAAAGTAAATACAACATTATTTAACCAATAAATAGTGACTTGTTGCATATATCTTAATGTAACAGAAAGAAAATGTGCATTCATGTTCTGAAACAAGGAATATCTGCTAAGATGTGATATACATTTACAGCATGTATAATATGCTCCAATGTTCAGGATATTTATTTATATTGCATTTATGCAATCCGAATTAAGTTAATTTTCATCATGTACATACCTGCTCCAATCTCTGAAGAAGTGTAGTTTTAAATTGCCGAACACCCCTCCCTGTTGAACGAGGATCCAACATATGAGCCTTTTCAAAGGCGTGAAATCGACCTGTAAAATGATAAAAGTCAACTCTTGTAGATAAAGACCCACTTTGGCTTTCCAACATAGTTCAATGATTATAGCACTTTGTTCTGCATTAGAAAAAATTTAGTAATTGACCAAGCAAAGTTCACAGTGCTAAGAAGAAAGAAAAAAAAGGTAGGCAGGGCGAATCAAGACGGTAATTGAGATATTTGATGTTCTTTGCTGGTAATTCCCCATAAGCTCTTCGGTGATGCAATATCATAAGTTATGCCACCTTTTATGCGACCTGATGCAAATGTTGTACTGCAGCCCAAATTAAGGAATGTTTTTCACTTGCCTGCTGATCAAGCTACCTGTATTTTTAAGGCTTCCAACGACCTACTCTGCTAACGAAGGGAAATAAGCAGAAAGGTAGTACTGCTAAAGAAGAATGTTCTTTGTGGAAGAATCTTTGGCTGATTCTAGAACAGACCCTCTAGCCTTTGGAATATAACCAGTTAACATCTGGTCCTACAACACATTTCTTTTAAATGAAAGTGGAAGACAAGGATATTCAAGATTCAAGAAGGTGATGTGCTAAGCATGTGAGCTGCCAAGTAGCCTCGCCCCTCATCCTTTGCAGAATCTACAAATTACCAGATGTAACTAAATCAGCAACGATGCTTAAGCGATGGTGGAAAGCAGCAATGGACGACCAAGCACCCGAGAACTCACGATCACCAACCATAAACTTCCGGCATCAGAGGATATGACAACACAAAAGATAGAATACTCCTGAACTGAAACGAGTGGCACCAAACCACCTCGAATCTCTTCAGGCTGGTTTCGTACCCGCGTTATCCTGAATACAGTCACCGACAGGATCTCAAATGACATACACACTGCACCACTTACACACATCGACGTTCAACGTCCATCTTGCACCCCAGGTCCTCCCTGAGCTGCCGGCATTTCCTCGAGCACGTCGCGGGCACCAGCGAGCCGCAGTCTACCACCATCATAAGGTGAAAAGTCCTAGAGAACACTCGAGGGAGAGTTATCGTGCGGGCGCTTACAGAGGTACGCGACGCGCGGGGACTCGGCCTCGATCTGGTTGGCGACGCGCAGGAACGGCCGTATCTCCAGCACGAGCGTCTGCGGGAGCTTCTCGCTGTCGAACTGCAGCGCCGCCGTGACGGCGCTGGCGCTGGCGCTCGCCTCCGCGGCGCTCGCGCTGGAGGACGCCGTCATGGGCGGCGGCGGGAGCGGCGGGGGAGGAGGGGGCGCCCGCCACTGCGGCGCCGGTGCGTACCGCAGCGGCTCGACCTCCACGATCTCCGGCTCCATCGCGTGAGGCGTCCTTGCGGAGGAGGCGAGCACTCGGCACTCGGCACCATCGCCGCTACTTATCTACTAAATCCCGCCTTCGCTTTCGCTTTCGTCGTCGCCTTAGCCGCTAAGCTTTATCGCTTTTCCTCCCCCGGGCCGGCGCGGAGGTGGCGGCTTTCGCTTTTTTCGGCGATCGCCTCGCCTGCCGCCCGCTTTTGATCTCGGATTTGGTTGGCCCGGCGTCTGTGTGCGTGCACTGGTGAGGCGAGGCGAAGGCTTTTTCTACGAGGCTGGGGAAGGGGCGAGGGAGGGGGAAACGAGTAGTGCGAGAAAAGATGGTGTGGGGGGAGGCTTTTTGAACGTTCAGGGGTGGGGGACGCGTTGCAGAAAAAGTGTGGGGGTGTCTAGTGGTAGATTGGCTTTTTTTTCCTTCGTTTGCTGTCTTTTGCCAGAGAAAAGAATTACATCTGCCTTTGCTTTGGGGCTTTGACGTCCCTCTCTTGGTGGGTAGAGTGCTTTGGAGAGCACTGGCTAAGCAAGAGTGCTAAGCAACGCTGTTCTGGGCTAAGTGATCTACCTTGTCATTCTAAGAGAGAGAGAGAGAGAGAGATTGCGAAGAGGTTTTCGCCCTGCTTTGTGGATAAAATCAATAGACCTAGCGATACAAGGTGATTGGATTATCCTCTTACAAACCAGATCAACGAAAACTAGGACGAAGCAAGGCGAGGGCGCGGGCAATGCACAAGGAATGCATGGCCGGACGCCGCTGGCTTGCCACCGAGCAAAAGTACAGGAGTGACGGAACGACAACCAGAATAGTCTGAAGAAACTGACCGACAGAGAACTCACGTCCCAAGATGAAGGAGAGAAAACAAACAAGACCGCCAAATGGCGGTGCTGAAGAAGTTCCGCCTCATGATACACACCTACCCGCAAACATCGGCGCGACGCTACTCGAACATGAATGCTTGGACTACTCCCTTAAGAGGGTAACGACGCACCGCACCACGTCGCCCAGTCCGACAGAACGGACATGGGTTTTCACTAGAGAGCCGGCAAGCAAGGAAGGGAAGGCCCACAGAGGCACCCCTAGGAGGGAGGCAACACCCGCAGGCATCGCCGATGTCGGCGCCAAAGTATTGAGATTTCACTAAAAGTATCTCCCTCACCTTGCCGAGGAACCTGGTCACTGAGCCGACCGTGACGGGGATCCCGTCACACTTGGATTTTGGTCTTCGCGTTTAGACCAGGCCCAGCTACCATCAATGGCAATGCCCTCACCCTCGATATCCACATTGCCAAGAACAGTTGCCAACACTACTACCACGAGGCTCGCCAAAGAGTTTACTGTGCAACCCACCTTTTGGGGTCGCCGCCTCGACATCTAAGACTCGAGCCCCCACGCACCAACAACCGTCACACCCCGAGACCACGGATGGCATCCTACGACCACAAATCAACCCGAGCCACCTGCCTTGAGGGATCGTCAATTTAACTGCATTTCTCTGCCTATGATTCTCAAGCCTGAGACTCGCGTTGTGATATGGGGTGTATCCCTTGAGGGGGGGGGGGAGATCTTCAAAAATTATAGGAAGAAATGAGAAGGGAAACACAGGGATGAACAAAAACACGAGATAACTACATAGCTTCCTCGATGGAACACACATCCACTAGTGGACGAGAACCCAAGGCAACACATGCACTTGCAATGTAGAACCACACCACGCAGTTGAAATGGTTTCTCGCAAACACTAAAACACAAGGGAGTCCACAAGTCCTAGGACAAGGAGGCCTTGCACTCCTCGGAGTCTTCACCTCTCAAGGTGGTCTTGGGCTCCATGGGAGTCTTCAGCACAAAGAGTGGCCTTTTCTCCATAGGGAATCATCTCCCAAAGGGAGACGTTGGGTCCCACAAGGGGAGGTAGATTGGGGACAAGATACCTATGCAAATCTTCGTTTAACCATAGAGAAGAAGTGGGAGAGGAGTATATATATGATACCCACCATGAATGGGTATGTGGGAAGGGAAAGATACATGGGCCTTGGCCAAGATCTGCACGCAAGCAACTATCCGGACAGTTCATGCCTAGAGCTCGCTTAGGCTTTGGCTCCTCGGCGTTTGTAGAGGTATAGTGTTGGACGGGCCATGTAAGGTCCTGACCCGCTCGGGTTTGACCCAAAACGATTCGGTCCAACCTCCAGGTCCACTCTCCCTAGCCTTGAATGCTCCGGGCAATCTGCCAGGATGGTTCAGCCTTTGGCTTGGTGCGAGTACCATCTCCATGGTGGGACTATCCGGCAATGATGACATGCAAGACACATGGGGTTGCGTGGCACCTTCGTGTAAGTATCCCAATAGTTATCGTCCCAACGAAGAGCGAAGTAGAGTTATATGAATAGCATTTAGGTCACACACAAGTTCCCACAGGTCTTGTGCAAAGTAACTATCTAAAAATTTACATATGGTAATATTGTCCCGTGAAACAAATATACCAGAGTGGCAGAAAGTTTGATAGTTGCAACGGGAATAATAAAGAGCTTAAAAGTAAATATACAATGTAAAGAGGTAAAAGTAAAAGGTTGCCGTTTGAAATAGAGAGGTTAGGTGCAGAGAAACTTCGGATCATGGTGTACATTAAGTGTGCCAGTGCAACTGTAATATGTTACCTTGTATTGTGATTCTAGTGCATAGATTGTTTGTTCTGTAGGAGGTTCACCCTTGAGTGGTCAGACTCCTCCATGCCAGAATTGTTCTTCCCCATAGTCCTGCTTCGACGTTGCCATAACATGGTCATTTCCGCAATTAAGGTCATCAGACCGGATAAGCGCTTTTTTCATTGATCACTGGTATCTCATGTTGTCTTCGCTCCTCATATATAGCAACACCTGTCATCTGGAGATCACAGATTGTTGGGAAACTTAGTAGAAAAAAAATCGCACCTACGATCACCAAAATCAATATGAAGATGCATAACGGGTTGGGATCAACGATCTTTACCGACTCCGAAGTGCAACGAAAGAAGAAGAGTCGGTGTAGATCGTGCTTGAAGTCCCTTGAACGTTGATGAAGATCCCGTGAACCGTCCTCGAACGATCCCTCAAACCAAAAACCGAAAGCACGGCCTCTCTACTTGGTTGCAAGCGTGCGGTCTTCACGATTTGGCTGCGTTTCGCCGTCTAGAGCTAATCGTCGCCAGAGAATTAGAGGGAGGAGATTAGAACCACACTGGGCTTCTAATTATGAGGATTAGAGGTGTCTAGGGCTAGCTCTAATTAGTCTAGAACCAACTAGAACTAGAACTAGATCAACTAGAAGAGGCACCCAAAAAACTTGTGTTCAGTAGGGTGGAAAACCTCTAGTATATATAGGTTTAGGGGGGAGGAGAGGGCAGCCACCAAGGGAGGAAAGTCCTCCCTTGGTGCGCCAGCCTACGGGGGAGTCCAACTCCACCCCTAGTAGGATCCCCCCCCCACACGAGGAAAGGGGGGCGCTACCTCTACATGGGCCTTTATGACCCAAGTCTCCTTCCACCTCTTGGCCTTTTAACGCCATTGCTATTAATTTTTATATATAATACTTAAAAAAATTTAAGTATTATATATATAATTTAACATCTCCAGAAATATTTTCCATCTATATATAATTAATCGGTAATGCCCGGTATTACCCGATATTCACTGAAACCCTTCCGGTGACCCCGAAACGCTTCCGGAACCTCTTGGAACTATTCCGGATATTAATGAAACTATTTCATGAATATATATTCCCATCATTCTCGTTCCACTAACACTCAGCAAATCGTGATTGCCTTAAGGTTGTGACCCCGTAGGTTCGGTAAATCATAGACATGAATGAACCCCCTTCGTTCAATGACCGAAAGAGGAACCGTGGACATCCATATTAGTCCCTATGATTACACGAATAATATTCGAGTGAACCTTTGGTTATCATGTGATGTTCCCTTTGCTTTGTGATGCATCGATATCCTCCTGAGTCATCACCATGCTCACTATACCATCGCTCCCGTTACCAGTTTTGTTCTTCTTTCTCGTTGACGTGTTCTGGCATCCCCGTGACGAAGTCACCTATGTATAGCCAGACGATGATGGATGTCGTCACACCGAGAGGGCCCTAAGAATATATCTCCATTGTCGGAGGATAAAATCCCACTCTTGAGTCGTTCGTTCACTTGTCAAACTTTCCGGTGAGCCTGGAAGTTGTTGTTATGATCACCTTGTTACAGATGACGTTTGAGCAACCCCAAAGTCCATCGTCTGGTAGGAAGTGACCAAGACACTCTCATGGTCTGAGGAACTAAAGAACACATGCTAACACTCCGTGTTATAATAGATGATTTCATACAATATGATCACTAAGTATAACATACAAGATTGGGTCGATTCAATATGATAGTTCTTATAACGTCATACCCTCAATGTTGTTTTAGGACTATCGTTACACCTGACGATATCCTAAAATCTGGGAAACGTGATCACTGAGCCAGTCCTAGAGGCTGGACCGAGAACCTATTGTTTGACCATTTATCATTTCGCATGTGCATATGAGTTTTCCACTGAATCGCATATTCTAGGATCATAATAGTTATAGCATGAAATATAAACTCTTAATTATGAATAATGGGAATATAATAATACAATATTATTGTCTCTAGGGCATATTCCCAACACAGATTCACAAAAAAATAGGTGGTACATGTGTAGGTCTTCGGAACATGTTGCATGGCCCCTTAAATTGGACAACGCTCATTATGTGCACCACAGATAAACAACTTACTGAACAATCCTAGAACTATATTACCACAAATGACGACATATAAAATAGGCACAAATGAATCTCACCAATCCCCTACATCTCCCATGCCTAGGGGGTTATATTACTTACGCATGAGAGGGAAATAACCAAACAACTCGGAGATTAAATAAAGAGAAATCATCTCAATATATAATATCACAAAGATCCGCAACCAGATGAATGATTAAATGAGTCTCGGTCTCGATATGAGTATGATTACAAACCCTAATCTTACAACTTGGAACTTCTCTCCCTATGGTGGTGTTGCGATGAATGGAATGGAGATGGGGCAGAAGAGAAAGAATGGCTCTCCAGTGTTTCTTCTTCTCTGTATCTCTTCTCCCTCTACTTTGGATGTGGCAGCGGCGACCCTCTTTGTAGTCTGATGTTGTTGCCTTCACAAAAGTTGCTTATGTAGACGATGTGGTGGCGACACCGTGTGGTATGACCGCCGATACGAGTGAGCACGCTCGTACCATGCGTCGTCTTGCACTTTGTTTACACTGATGAACTTTAGCCCAAAAGGAAAGTTGTTCCAAATGACTTCATTTGCTAGGGTATTAATTGGTTTCCTTCCAAATATGTGTATTCCTACACATCAATAGTAAAAACAAGTTTTCTTCTTTCTCAAAAGATTAGTGATACATCTCCGTCATATCTATAATTTTTTATTGTTCCATGCCAATATTATACAACTTTCATATACTTTTGGCAACTTTTTATACTATTTTTGGGACTAACATATTGATCCAGTGCCCAGTGCCAGTTCCTGTTTGTTGCATATTTTTTGTTTCACAGAAAATCCATATCAAACGGAGTCCAAACGGGATAAAAACCGACGGAGATGTTTTTGGAATATATGTGAATTTTGGGAAGTGGAATCAACGTGAGACGATGCCCGAGGGGGCCACGAGGCAGGGGCGCGCCCCTGACCCTTGTGGACACCCCGTAAGGCGGTTGGTGCCCTTCTTTCGCTGCAAGAAAGCTAATATCCGGATAAAAATCGTGTTCAAATTTCAATCCAATCGGAGTTACGGATCTCCGGGAATATAAGAAACGGTGAAGGGCCAGATCTGGGAGCGTAGAAACAGAGAGAGACACAGAGACAAATCCAATCTCGGAGGGGCTCTCTGTAACACCCCGGATTTAACTTGCCATATTTGTTACTCTGACTCTGCCATTTTCGGCTTTAAGTTATGAGATTCCCTTCGCGGTTGGGTTTTGTCTACGTTTTTGATTTTGTTCATGTCATGCATTTCATATCATGTCATCATGTGCATCGCATTTGCACACGTGTTCGTCTCATGCATCCGAGCATTTTCCCCGTTGTCTGTTTTGCAATCCGACACTCCCACGTGCACCGGCGCACCCCTCTTGCCTCTTTTCATGAGCGGGTGTTAAATGTTCTCGGAATGGGCCGAGATTTGCCAAGTGGCCTTGGTACACCACCGGTAGACCGCCTGTCAAATTTCGTTCCATTTGGAGTCCGTTTGATACTCCAACGGTTAACCAGGTACCGCGAAGGCCTCTTGTGTGTTGCAGCCCAACACCCCTCCAAAACGGCCCAATAACCCATCCAAACCACTCCCATGTCCTCCGTCGTCGGATCACGATCATGTGGGCGGAAACTACACTCCATTTGGACACTCCTACCTCCTCCTAGCTATAAATAGGTGCTCCTCCCCCGAAATTCGGGTCCAAACCCTAGCTACCACATCCCCCGCCGCCGTCGGACACGTCCGGATCAGGCCGGACGCGTCCTCCCCGCCGCCTCAACCACTCCCGCATTGCCATGTTACTGCACGCCGTCCCGCGCGCCGTCGAGGCCCGCCGGGCTTAGATCCGGCCCCCGCGGGCCCGTTCCCCGCCGCCGCCGCCCGCGGGCGACCCCGCCCGTCCAGCGCCGGTCGCCGCGCCGCCCGGCTCCGGCTGCTGCCCGCCGCCCTGCTCCGCCACCGCGAGCCGCCACCGGCTCCGCCGCTCCCCGCGCCGGCGTCCACGCCTCGCCTCCTCGCCCGGCACGTCGCCGCCCGTCTTCTCCTTCTCCGGCCACCTTCCTCCATCTCCGGCGAGATCCAGATCCGCCTCGGTTCGCGCGCCTAGGGTCAAACCCTAGATCCACTCGGAGGTTGAATTTTTGGCTAAGTCTTTTCCCCTGTTAATTTTATGCCCCTGTTCATCATGCCATATCTCCGTGACCGTAGCTCCGTTTCATGCGCATGATATATCAAAATGTTCATTGGGAGATGCTCTTTATTTCATTCCATTGTGGTATGCTTGTTTGAGTTCATCTTGATGCCCAAATCATTGATGTAAGAGTGCTATAAAATGTTTACTATTGTTACTTATCAGTTTATGGTGATTTGTCATTTTGTCACATTTGATGTGTGCTTAATATGGGCATGAGATCTACATGTGTTTTGCACTATGCCATGCCATCTTTACAGGGGTGCTTGTCTTGCATTTTTGTGATCAATGTGGTGACTAGCACAAGCATGCAAAGTAGCCTTCGTGATATTACTGTTTTCAGAGACTTAGGATTTTGCCAAGTATTGTGCCTGCTGTTATTTTTATGCCATGTAAACATGATGCTACAGTGAGATCCATGCTTGTTTTGAGTATCTTCAGTAAGGGTGTTTGGAGCATATGGTTATGCTCTATCCATCCATGCCCATGTTTGCAATTGTGTAGTGCCCTAGAATGTCTTAATATTGCTCTACTTTTGCTATAAAATGTTCCTGGCAGATTATTTACATGTTAATCAATTTTGCCATGGTTGTTACTAGTGATCCATGCATGCTATGAACTTGATCTTGCCATGGTTAGCTTCATGAACATGTCATCTTGCTGATGGTATGCTTGTTTTGACATGGAAGGCTTTGTGATGAGTGGTTTGAGCTCACAAAGTTGCCGTCATAACTCTGTTTATGCCATGCTCTATTTTCTGCCAAGTCTGAAACTGTTAATGAAACTTGCTATGTTTACATGGGTGCCATCATATCTTCTGTGCCTTTTTGGCTCATGATCAGTAAGGTATGTTTGTTCTATGCATTTATTAGAATCATGTCATGCCTTTGTTTGCTATGATATATTCCTTTAGCATGTTGTTTGCTTGCCCTAAACATTGCTTCCTGATGTTATTTCTGGCATGTTAGTATTTTCACTAAGTCTGTGAAGCTGATATCTTTTGCACTTTTGCCATGCTTGTTTGAACCTGTTCTTGTGTTTTTTAGCCGTAGCTCAGTGTTCATGTTTTGTCAAGCATCTTCAGTACATCATTGGCATGTGCTTTGTTGCTATGTTAGAGTGCAGTAGCTTAGTTTATTGTTGCATTCTAGATGGCATCGTGCTGTTGATCGCAGAATTGTGCCATTCTTGTTTTGCTTGCCATTTGCAAACCGTGCATCCGATTCCGGTGATCTTTATATCGATTTTGACCGAAATCATCTTATCTTTCCAGCGGAACACTTGGTTTGCCAAGTTGATGCCTTGTTCATTCTTTCCCTTCCGGAGCACGCATATGCATTGCATATCATGCCATGTTTTGCATCATGTTGCTTGTGCATTGCACCGTGATTGATTGTTGGTCCTTTGCTTGTGTTCTTGCTTTGGGTAGAGCCGGGAGACGAGTACGTGATCGAGGAACCTGTTGAGTACACTAACGAGGATTAAGCATTCGACAACTCTGAGAACATTGCAGGCAAGATGACCATACCCTTAAAATAACTACTATCTTTGCTTGCTAGTTGTTCACTCTATTGCTATGCCGCGATACCTACCACTTGCTATATCATGCCTCCCATATTTCCATGTCAAGCCTCTAACCCACCTTTCCTAGCAAACCGTTGTTTGGCTATGTTACCGCTTTGCTCAACCCCTCTTATAGCGTTGCTAGTCGTAGGTGAAGATGAAGTTTGTTCCATGTTGGAACATGGATATTGTTGGGATATCATTATTATCTCTTATTTACTTTAATGCATCTATATACTTGGTAAAGGGTGGAAGGCTCGGCCTTATGCCTGGTGTTTTGTTCCACTCTTGCCGCCCTAGTTTCCGTCATACCAGTGTTATGTTCCTTGATTTTGCGTTCCTCGCGCGGTTGGGTGTTATGGGAACCCCTTGACAGTTCGCTTTGAATAAAACTCCTCCAGCAAGGCCCAACCTTGGTTTTACCATTTGCCACCTAAGACCTTTTCCCTTGGGTTCCGCGGACTCAAGGGTCATCTTTATTTTAAACCCCCGGGCCAGTGCTCCTCTGAGTGTTGGTCCAAACTAGAGCCCCTTGCAGCGCCACCTCGGGAAACTTGAGAGTTGGTTTTAGTTGTACGGATTGCTTATCCGGTGTGCCCTGAGAACGAGATATGTGCAACTCCTATCGGGATTTGTCAACACATTTGGGAGGCTTTGCTGGTCTTGTTTTACCATTGTCGAAATGTCTTGTAACCAGGATTCCGAGTCTGATCGGGTCTTCTTGGGAGAAGGAATATCCTTCGTTGACCGTGAGAGCTTGTGATGGGCTAAGTTGGGACACCCCTGCAGGGTTTTGAACTCTCGAAAGCCGTGCCCACGGTTATGGGCAGATGAGAATTTGTTAATATCCGGTTGTAGAGAACACTTAACTTAATTAAAATGAATCAACCGCGTGTGTAGCCGTGATGGTCTCTTTTCGGTAGAGTCCGGGAAGAGAACATGGTATTGTGTTATGCTTGAGCGTAAGTAGCTTCAGGATCACTTCTTGATCTTTATTAGCTTCTCAACCGTGCGTCTCTTCTCGCTCTCTTTTGCGTAAGTTAGCCACCATATATGCTTAGTGCTTTGCTATAGCTCCACCTCACTACCCTTTCCTACCCTTAAGCTTAAATAGTCTTGATCTTACGGGTGTGAGATTGCTGAGTCCCTGTGACTCACAGATACTTCCAAACAGATGCAGGTGCCAATAATGCCAGTGCACGGGACGCTACCGAACTCAAGTGGGAGTTCGACGAGGATTCAGGCCGCTACTATGTTTCTTTTCCGGATGATCAGTAGAGGAGCCTAGTTGGGACGATCGAGGATCTAACATTAGGGGTGGTCTTTATTTATTTTGGTTCCGTAGTCGGACCTTTGTTTGTACCTTGGATGATGTATGCATATTTATGTATTGTGTGAAGTGGCGATTGTAAGCCGACTCTTTATCCCTTCCTTATTCAGTACATGGGATGTGTAAAGATTACCCCTCTTGTGACAGACCTACCATGCGGCTATGCCTCTAAGTCGTGCCCCGACACATGGGAGATATAGCCGCATCGTGGGTGTTACACTCTCGCCCCTCCGCCGCCATGGAGGCCATGGACCAAAGGGGAAACCCTTCTCCCATCTAGGGTGAAGGTCAAGGAAGAAGAAAAATAAGGGGGGCTCCCTCCCCCTCTCTCCCGGTGGCGCCGGAGTGCCGCCGGGGCCATCATCGTCACCGCAATCTTTACCAACACACCAACAACTTCACCATCGTCATCACCAACTCTTCCCCCCTCTATGCAGTGGTGTAACCCCTCTTTTACCCGCTGTAATCTCTACTTAAACATGGTGCTCAACGCTATATATTATTTCGCAATGATGTATGGCTATCCTATGATGTTTGAGTAGATCCGTTTTGTCCTATGGGTTAATTGATGATCGTGATTGGTTTGAGTTGCATGTTTTATTATTGGTGTTGTCCTATGGTGCTCTCTGTGTCGCTCAAGCGTGAGGGATCCCCGCTGTAGGGTTTGCAATATGTTCATGATTTTCTTATGGTAGGTGGCATGAGTGACAGAAGCACAGACCCGAGTAAGTAGGTTGTTTGCGTATGGGAGTAAAGAGGACTTGATGCCTTATAATGCTATGGTTGGATTTTACCTTAATGATCTTTAGTAGTTGCGCATGCTTGCTAGAGTTCCAATCATAAGTGCATATGATCCAAGAAGAAAAAGTATGTTAGCTTATGCCTCTCCCTCAAATAAAATTGCAATAATGATTACCGGTCTAGTTATCGATCGCCTAGGGACAAATAACTTTCTTATTGACAAAAGCTTTCCACTTTTATTACCGTGCAATTTATCTGTATTTTTATTCTCGCAAAGTACTCATAGTTTTATCCTTGCAAAATAGTTTCATACTTGTTTCCGGTAAAGCAAACGTCAAGCGTGCGTAGAGTTGTATCGGTGGTCGATAGAACTTGAGGGAATATTTGTTCTACCTTTAGCTCCTCGTTGGGTTCGACACTTTTCGTGGAATTGTCACGGCAGATGTCCTAGCGAAAGGACTTAGTCGTAGGGCCATTGCAACTAGGAAGCCTAAAGGGGTTAATCGGGACAAAGGACACGAGAGGTTTATACTGGTTCGGCCCCTTACGGTGAGGGTAAGGCCTAGTCCAATTGATGTTGTATTGCTAGGTTTCGATGACCAAGGAGCGAATCCGCTAGCTTGGCTATCGATCTACTGTTTCTTGCCCTAAGCCGCCGCTGAGTCGTCCCCTTATATACACGGGTTGACGCCTAGCAGCCTACAGAGTCCCGGCCGACTCATAAAACGTATCCGGCTCGGTGACTTCTTTTATATGCCTTTCTTTACAAGTCTTTCTTTACATATGGCGGTTTACAATATTGGGCCTTAAGCCGCCTCTGGGCTTAGGCCTTCTACAAGTCTTAATAACCTATCACCTTGAACATTTACTGGGCTTTTTCTCGTAACCCTCCATTGGGGTTGACCCGGCCCCTCCTGGGCGAGTCATACCTGGTAGCTATATCTCCAACATTAGGACCCAGGTTGACTTGAACTTTGTTCTTTGTTAACCTTCAACACTTAGACGAAATCCATCTTCCTCTCTTTGTAAAAACTCTGTAACCCGCCATGATGTCATCTTCTGAAAACACGAAAGCCTGCTATGACGTCATCTTCAATGAATCTTTATCTTTTTAATGTCTCCCGAGAATCGAGGCGTCCGTTTAGCTGGATAATCATT
This sequence comes from Triticum dicoccoides, assembly GCF_002162155.2. Classification (NCBI taxonomy): domain Eukaryota; kingdom Viridiplantae; phylum Streptophyta; class Magnoliopsida; order Poales; family Poaceae; genus Triticum; species Triticum dicoccoides. The sequence continues at coordinate 148,626,951 of NC_041390.1, forward strand.
ATTTTGGTCTTCCTCAATTTTTGCGCCTGCTTGTTCACTTATCCCCTTATAAATAGGCTCGGCCGGTCCTTCCCCTTTCTTCTTCTTCCTTCCATCTTCTCGCCACCTCTTTGTCTCTCTAGCTCCACCGTCGCCATAGCGCTCACCGTTGCCCTCATAGTCGGCCACTGCACCACCCTGAGCTCGTCCCGAGAACCGCGGCGACCCTTCGCAGAAGCTCTGCATTCGTAAGTTCCTACCTTTCCGCGCCCTTAGATCTGTTTAGGGTTACGAGTTCATCGGCGTTCTTCGCTGTTCATCACAGACCTGTTTGTAGTTTCTTCTTCGTACCCTCTTTTGATCCAGAAGAAAAGTAGAACTTATGCGGTAGTAGTTTTACGCCCATTTTAGATGCTAGTAGATCCTTTTCCTTTGCACAGATATCTTCTTTAGAGCTGATGAACTCCTTCGCGCTCGTTCTATAGGTCTAAATTTATTTTTCTTTTCTAACCCATTTTGATCCAGAATAATAACAATAGCTTGGGAAATCTGTTTGTCTCAACACTTAGCCAATTCTGTTTCTGGTCTCCTTCGAATGTCTTTAGCCATGGCGGCTTATCACGCCAGCTCACTTATCCTTTATATGTCATTAGCCCTTACTTAAGCCGCCATTACTCATTTGTACCATTAGCATTTAACTTTTAATTTCACCATCGAATTGAACCGACACATCGCTTTCCTTTCAGTTTGTCCTTTGCTCATCATGCCGTCAAAAGCACCAACTGTCTGCAACTGGGTCCCTTCAACAGTTACTTAAGATACTTTGAAGGATTTTGTCACCATAGGATTTTTGCTGGAGAAAAATGTTATGTCTTATCATGCACCCGACCCGGACGAAGAACGGCCTCAGCCCAAAGACGGTGAAGTTATCATTTTCACTGATCACATGAACCGGGGCTTCTCACCACCCGGCTCAAAGTTCTCCCAAGACGTTCTATATTTCTTCAAGCTTCGCCCACAAGACATTGTACCCAACTCTATATCAAATATCTGCAATTTTCAAGTTCTTTGTGAGGTATATCTTCAAGAAGAACCGACCATGGAACTTTTCAGACAATACTTTTATCTGAACCGCCAGAACGAATGCACCAACGACCTTAGTTTGGAGCTTGGTGGAATCCCAATTTAGCGCCGACAGGTCGCCATCTTTCCCTTAATAGTCTTACCAAGCCATCCCAAAGATTGGAATCAGACCTAGTTCTATTGCCAAGACACGTCACCAGCCAATGAAAAACCACTATCGGGTTATCGTGCGGAGCGTCTGGATTCCAAGTTTGTGCTCCCTGATAAGCTTACTGCTGCTGAACGCAAGAAGCTTATCCCATCTATTAAAAGGATTAATGCCTTATTGGGGAATGGCTTAACCGGAGTTGACTTGATCCGTTGCTGGATCTCATGGCGGGTCATCCCTCTAAGCCGCCGATCCAAGTTAATGTATGAATATGGCGGAGGCCCAGATGAATCTCTGCGTCATAGCTCTGTTCAATTGACTGAAGAAGACATTGTTGCCATGTCAAACATCCTTGCAAACGGCAAATATGAGGAATGTAGTAAAGTTGGGTTAAACCCCTTCTGCAAACTTAACCCGGCACCAGAGGTGAAAAACCCATGACCTCTCTCTTTTTGTGTTTTTCTCAGTAGTTTTAAATACTTGCATGGCCTTTTATCCTGTTTATTTGTTTACAGGCCAAATCTGACTTCTGGAAGGCCAAGTCTGACCATGAAGCTGCCAAGAAGGCTAGAGCCGCTGCCATAGCCGCCAGTAAGACGACCCGGAGGTCCAAGAAGAAAAGGAGCACTGCTTCGGACCTGTTAAAGCTTGACGATGTTTTTGAGTCGGAGGTAGCCCTTGACTCCCTTGGCCAGTTTTTTAATAACCTTATTGACACTGACTATTGCTAGGACGACACGGGGGCCAGCCATGCCGTAGAAGAAGAGGTAACTATTTCCTCTGACTCAGCCCCTTTGCCAACACAGAAACTTCGACTAGTAACCCGGAAAGTAAGGTTTTCGCACCCTTTGGCTTATTTGGACCCTCATTTTCTTTTGAAAAAGCAGCAACATGAGAGCCACCGTCAGGCTCGGACTAATGACGACGATGAACCGCCTTCCGTTTTACAACAAACCCCTCAAAAACGCCAGAATGAGGTTTCCTTCATCTTTGCCTTTTGCTTTCATTAATGGATCCATTCCCTTGCATTACTAACTTTATTTTACCTTTGCAGGAGGTTTCTCGCTCTTCTGGCAACTCATCTCAGACTCAATTTCCGGCTTTCAAGACTGCCCATGGGTAAGGAAAAATCATCTTTCCTTTGTATCTTTAAAAACTGCATCCTTATACTCACTGTCTCATAAAACCTTTCTTAGTGGCCAAGCCAAATCCAAGAAGACCAAGGTGATTAAATCGTCAGAAGACCCGAAGGTTCCTGCACCTGAGCCGGCCGTGCCAACTCCCTCTCAAACTGAAGCACTTGAAGACCCGGCTGTTCATACTCAATTGGACCCTCCTGAGTTGTCAGTCGATGAGACCACCCTTAATCCAACCGTTCCTGAACCATCTAGCTCATCTAACCCGCCAATGACTTCCGATACTGATGTGTTGATTACTGGTAGCCAGTTTGTTGAACCGGGGACCCCCACCGTATTAGCCCGGCATACTGCTAAACAAGAAGCTTTGGAGAGACAGAAAGTGCGTTTTGATATCTCCCATTATGCTCACCTCAATGTCAATGATGTGATGTCCGGCTATCTCAGTCATGTGCACTCCAGCCGTGACTCGGAAATCGAGATGGTTAAACAATTGCAGCTAAAATATGAGGTATGTTCTCCGGTTTACTTGTACTCTGCCAGCCCCCAGGTCTTCAGATGATGAACCTGAATGATCTGTAGACTTTATGATATAGGTTGATACTTTGTCTCTAAGCTTTTCGAAAGTCCAATAGAGTAGCGTAAACTTCACCTGTAGTCCCCAAGGGCCGGCTCAATTTATCATAAATGAACTGGTACTTAACTTCATAACTGTCTTTTACTAGTCCCAATAAGTATTGCAATCCGGTTCAATCTTGAAAAACTTTATGAATATCATGCATTAGCCCCCAAGTGCCAAGTGTTGTTACTTTGTAAAACACTTGGGACTTGAAACATATAAGAGTCATAAAAAATTGCTTTGGCAGACATTAGCCCCCAAGTGTCAAGTGGTATTGCGGTGCAAAGTACTTGAGACTTGAACCCTTATAACTTTTAATTTAATCCTTGACACACCTGTGTATGTTTTGTAGAACACCCTATCTGAATTGGGCTCCCAATTAACTGATGCAAAGACCCGACTGGCGGATCAAGAGGCAGAAATCAACACTGCTGACTCTAAACTCCAATTGAGTCTTTCTGAGATAGAAAAATTGAAGACCAGCTTGACTGCAAAGAAGAAATCCCAGGCTGAAGAAAAGACACTGCTGATACAACGTGCTGAAACAGCTGAGGCGACTCTTGAGGAGGTTACCACGGAGCTCACAGGCTTAAAGAACCATGTGTCTCAAATGGTCTCTGCCATCTTTGGTAAGCCATCTGTATTAATCACTTATACCTTATTTTGACCAGGAATATAAGCCGTGTGCTGAGCCTTTGTTAAAAAACACTCGCAGGTCCACGAAGCAAAAATCTGAGCCAAGACAGTGTGACCAAACTGAAGGCGGTTTATACCTTGGTGGAGCAATTGTACACCGGTACTCAACGAGCACTTGCTACTATCTCCCCTGCCAACCAAGGTTCCAACCGATTGAGTGACATTTTGAAGAGGCTATCGATCTTACCCGACAGGTTTCAAGAAGTCAAACGATCCTATGCCAGAGCCGGGGCCTTGACTGCCCTGAGCCGCTCCAAAGCTTGGGTGCCGGATCTAGATCCGGTGGATGTGGCTAAGGGGAACCCTACCGTGAAGGAAGACGGGACTCCATTTCAGCAAGATGACTTTGTTGCCTGTGTGAGGGGAGTTCGCCCTCAAGCTACCATTCTTGGAGAAGAGACCAACATCGATAAATATCAGCCGGGTTTTGATATGGAGAATAAGAAGATGGCGACTCCCTCTTATAAAGTGACGGATCTTATCCCGCTGGTTCGTCAACATATGTTTGCCCCAGAAATTGACTCGGCCAGCCTAATTGATGATGAAGCTAAGTTCATTGCTCTGAACGGCTTTGACTGGTCCAATCCCAGCTTTCAACCAGTGGAGGGAGGTGAGACGGCCAGGGGGGAGTCATAACCATCCGAAGAACCCAACTTTTAGCTTAAGACCTGCTTAAGAGAGAAAAAACAGTCTAATCTTTTGGGCTCTCAATGCCTTGTAATAGATTAGTTTGAAAACTGCATATTTTGCTTATGCCATCGTGCATAAGATGTTGCATATGACTCTTTGGCCATGATGTTAATACATGTTTATGCGTTACATCCGTGGTTGCATCTGTAATGTTTTAACTCTTTTCTTGTAAAAAAATGAAAAAGTTGGCATGGCGGTTTAGCACCGGACGGGTCAAAAACACCCGGTATATGACAAATGAAATTATCATAGTAGAAAAGCCAGAATTAGATGTAAAATAAACAAGGCTGAAACACAGAGAAACCTGTACATGAATGACACTGTCATACCTGTGTTCTTTGAATCTGGACTGCCGGTTTACATGACCCGGATGATGAGGTTGACGACCCAATCTTTTTTGAGAAGTCAATGCTTCCATGTACCTGATGACTATCATGTCTTGGCGGCTTATTGTCAAATAGTCAAGCCGGCTTAAATAAAAACCATACTGATAGTTTAGATTTGAGACAATAAAAACCAGTAAGACAGAATAACAGATTTGAAACAACATAAATTTGGGGGTTTCTTATTCGAATACGATCAATAAACCAGACCAAAGGGGTTAAGCTAAGATTCGAATACGATCATATAGCCCCCAGTGGCTTTGGCATTGCGTCGATCAAGAGGGTACTGACAGCTATGTTCTCTTTGGTTCGAATACGACCTATGTTTGAACAGGAAGCCCCCAAATGATCTTAAGAGGTTTTTAACGACCCTGATTCGAATGTGATCCAAGTTGGACCCAAAAGGGGTTAAGCTATGATTCGGATACGAACAAGAAGCCCCCTAGTGAGTTTGGCTTTGAGCCGATCAAGAGGGTTACGATAGCTATGTTCTCTTTGGTTCGAATACGACCTATGTTTGAACAGGAAGCCCCCAAGTGAGCATGAGGTTTACAGCTAGATTCGAATACGATCATAAGCCGGACCAAAAAGGTTAAGCTAGATTCAGATACGATCAGCTCCTTAATAGTCATTTAAATAATGAAAATAGTGAAGATATATGATCTTTGAAGAGGAAAAGGACAGAGGTCCTGCTTTATTACTTATCATAATATATACAACGTCAAAGTATGTACATGACAAGAGCCGGTAGCTCAGGTGTAGTATGGCCTAAGCTGAGCAATGTTCCACGGCCGGCGGGTCTCCTCCTCTGACTTACGTGAGTCCTTGTGTTCTCGAACGTCAATGAGGTAATATGACCCGTTGTTTAAATTCTTGCTGACCACAAAAGGTCCTTCCCAAGGTGGGGATAGTTTGTGTGCATCAGACAGATCCTGGATGAGCCGGAGCACCAGGTCACCTTCTTGAAAGGTCCTGGACTTAACCTGGCGGCTGTGATAACGGCGCAGGTCCTGTTGATAAATTGCTGATCGAGCCGCTGCCAAGTCTCTCTCCTCATCTAACAAGTCAAGTGCATCTTGTCGGGCTTGTTCATTATCAGCTTCAACGTAAGCCGCCACGCAAGGCGAGTCATGACAGATGTCACTAGGCAGCACTGCTTTCGCTCCATAAACCATGAAGAAAGGTGTATAACATGTAGACCTGTTAGGAGTGGTGTTGATACTCCACAGCACCGAGGGTAATTCCTCTACCCAACAACCCGGCGTCCGTTGTAAGGGAACCATAAGCCGGGGCTTGAGACCTTTTAAGATTTCCTGATTTGCTCTCTCAGCTTGACCATTGGATTGAGGGTGAGCTACTGAAGAAACATCAAGCCGGATATGCTCTCGTTGACAAAACTCCTCCATAGCACCTTGGGACAAATTAGTGCCATTGTCAGTGATAATGCTGTGTGAAACCAAAGCGAAAAATCACCTTTTTCATGAACTGAACCGCCGTGGCTGCATCACACTTGCTCACTGGCTCTGCCTCAACCCATTTTGTGAATTTGTCAACTGCCACTAAAAGATGTGTCTTTTTATCTTTGGACCTTTTGAAAGGTCCAACCATGTCAAGCCCCCAAACTTCAAACGGCCAAGTGATTAGAATCATCCACAACTCTTGAGCCGGCACATGCGCTCATCGTGCAAATTTTTGACATCCATCACACCTACTGACCAGATCCTTCGCATCAGCGTGAGCCGTTAGCTAGTAAAAACCATGACGAAAAGCTTTGGCCACAAGAGACTTTGACCCGGCGTGATGACCACAATCCCCTTCATGGATCTCATGAAGTATCTCTTGACCTTCTTCAGGAGAACCACAATGTTGAAACACTCCAGTGACGCTGCGATGATACAACTCTCCGTCAGAAATCGTCATTGACTTGGATCACCGAGTTATCTGTCGGGCCAGGGTCTCATCCTTTGGCAACTCACCCCGGGTCATGTAAGCCAGGAACGGTACTGTCCAATCTGGAATGACATGAAGAGCCGCCACTAACTGTACCTCTGGGTCAGGAATGGCCAAATCTTCCTCTGTAGGCAACTTAACAGACGGGTTATGTAAAACATCTAAAAAGGTGTTTGGTGGCACCGGCTTATGCTGAGATCCCAACTGTCTTAAGGCATCGGTCGCTTCGTTCTTTCTGCGGTCAATGTGTTCCACTTGATAACTTTTGAAATACCCAACCACAGCGTCGACCTCACGGCGATAAGCCTCCATGAGAGGATCCTTAGAATCCCACTTGCCTGATACTTGTTGAGCTACCAGATCCGAGTCACCTAGACAACGTACCCGGCTCAAACTCATTTCCTTAGCCATTCGAAGACCATGAAGCAAGGCCTCGTACTCAGCTGCGTTGTTAGTGCATGAAAACATCAATCGTAACACATAACAAAATTTGTCACCTTGAGGAGAGGCCAGAACAACTCCAGCCCCCGAGCCTTCCAATTGTCTGGACCCGTCAAAGTGAATTGTCCAATATGTGTTGTCTGGCTTCTCCTCTGGTATATGTGATGCCGTCCAATCATTAATGAAGTCAACCAGTGCTTGAGACTTGATCGCAGTACATGGCACATATTTTAAACCATGAGATCCAAGTTCAATGGCCCACTTGACGACTCGTCCTGCGGCTTCTCTATTTTGAATAATGTCTCCTAGAGGAGCAGAGCTAACCACAGTAATAGGGTGACCTTGAAAGTAATGTTTGAGCTTCCGGCTTGCCATGAACACCCCATAAACAAGCTTCTACCAATGTGGATATCTCTGTTTAGACTCAATGAGCACCTCACTGACATAGTAAACCGGTCGTTGAACCGGATGTTCTTTGCCAGCCTCCTTACGCTCCACAACAATGGCTGCACTGACAACACGTGAGTTAGCAGCCACGTACAACAACAATGGCTCTTTCTCAACCAGAGCAGCAAGAACTGGCAGCTCAGCGAGCTGTTTCTTCAGATCCTCAAAAGCAGAGTTAGCAGCGTCACTCCAGACAAAGTCATCCGCCTTTTTCATCATTTGATACAAAGGCATCGCCTTCTCCCCTAACCGGCTTATGAACCGGCTTAGGGCAGCGACACGACCCGCCAACCGCTGAACGTCATTGATGCACACCGGTTTGACCAGAGATGTAATTGCCTTAATTGTCTCTGGGTTAGCCTCAATACCTCTGTTAGACACCAAAAAACCCAAGAGTTTGCCAGCTGGGACTCCAAAAACACACTTGGCCGGGTTAAGCATCATCTTGTAGACCTAGAGGTTATCAAAGGTTTCCTTTAGATCAGTTACCAAGGTTTCCTTTTCTCTGGTTTTCACCACTATATCATCCACATAAGCATGAACATTATGCCCAATCTGATTGTGAAGGCAATTCTGCACACACCGCTGATAAGTCGCCTGGGCACTCTTAAGCCCAAAAGGCATAGACACATAGCAGAAGGCTCCGAACAGAGTGATGAAAGTTGTCTTCTCCTGGTCTTTAACTGCCATCTTGATCTGATGATAACCCGAATAGGCATCCAAAAAACTCAAACGCTCACAACCCGCCGTAGCATCAATGATCTGATCAATACGAGGGAGAGCAAAAGGGTCAGCCGGACAAGCCTTGTTCAAATCAGTGTAATCCACACACATACGCCAGGTGCCATTCTTCTTGAGTACAAGCACCAGGTTAGCCAACCACTCTAGGTGAAAAACTTCAACAATGAACCCGACCGCCAAGAGCCGGGCCACCTCTTCTCCAATGGCCTTGCACCTTTCCTTGTTAAACTGCCGAAGAAACTATCTGACCGGCTTAAACCTTGGATCAGTATTAAGAGTGTGCTCAACAAGTTCTCTCGGGACACCCGGCATGTCAGAAGGCTTCCATGCAAAGATGTCCCGGTTCTCATGGATGAACTCGATGAGCGTGCTTTCCTATTTTGGATCCAAGTTGGCACTGATGGTGAACTGTTTGGATGAGTCACCAGACACAAAATCAATCATCTTGGTGTCATCAGCTGATTTGAATTTCAATACCGGCTCATGCTCCGTAGTTGGCTTTTTCAAAGACGTCATGTCTGCTGGGTCAACATTATCTTTATAAAACTTTAACTCCTTCGTCGCACAAACAGACTCAGCATACGCGGCATCACCCTCTTCACATTCCAGGGCTATTTTCTGGCTTCCATGTACTGTGATGGTGCCTTTATAACCTGGCATCGTGAGCTGCAGATACACATAAAACGGCTGAGACATGAACTTGGGATAAGCCGGCCGTCCAAATAGAGCATGCTATGGGCTTTTGATCTTAACTACCTCAAAAGTTAACTTCTCAGCCCTGGAATCATATTCATCCCCAAAGGCTACTTCCAGTTCAATCTTACCAACTGGGTATGCCGACTTACCAGGCACGACACCATGAAAAACAGTGTTGGATTGTTTAAGACTCTTATCAGTCAACCCCATCCGACGAAACGTCTCGTAATAGAGGATGTTGATGCTACTGCCTCCGTCCATGAGCAGCGTAGTGAACTTATATCCACCAACCTGGGGTGCCACCACCAAGGCCAAGTGACCCGGATTATCAACCCGGGGAGGGTGATCTTCCCTACTCCACACAATAGGCTGTTCTAACCATCTCAAATAACGTGGAATCGCCGGCTCCATAGCATTTAAAGCCCTCTTATGAAGTTTCTGGTCCCTCTTGCATAAACTAGTGGTAAGTACATGGTACTACCCACTATTCAACTGTTTTGGGTTACTCTGATACCCGGACTGTTGCTGTTGATTGATGTGGCCAGGTTGCTGATTATAGCCACCCTGGTTACCCGGATGGCCCTGACCGTGAAAACCGCCTCCGCCTGAACCGGCGCCCGGATCATGAAAGCCACCTCCGCCTGAACCACCGCCAGGTCCGTGGCTACCATCAAACATGTTGGAATTTTTAAATGCCTTCATGATCGTACAATCCTTCCACAGATGGGTAGCTGGCTTCTCCCGGGTGTCGTGTCTCGGACAAGGTTCCTTCAGTAGTTGCTCGAGGGTGGGACCTGACCCGCCTGACCGAGGAGGTGGCCTACCCTTGCACCGTTGGTTGTTGCCCTGTGTATTGGTATTAGCCACAAACTTGTCAGCCTTACGTTTATTACCTCCTTGATTTGTCGGGTTATGTTGGTGATCCTTGCCGTTGCCGTTCTTCTTTCCCTTCCATGTCTTCTCTTCATCAGACGCGTGATCCTTGGTACTGTCAGAATCGGCGTATTTAACCAGGGCTGCCATCAACTGGCCCATGTCATTACGATCATGCTTGAGCCGTCCCAGCTTCTATTTCAGAGGCTCAAAACGGCATTTTTTCTCCAACATTAAGACCGCAGAGCCGGCATCCATCTTATCAGATGAATGTATTATCTCCTTGACCCGGCGCACCCAATGGGTCATGGACTCACCTTCCTCTTGCTTACAATTAGTCAGGTCCATGATTGACATAGGTTGTTTACATGTGTCCTTGAAGTTCTGAATGAACCAGGCTTTTAACTCCGCCCATGAGCTGATGGAGTTGGGTGGAAACCCTTTCAACCAAGTGCGAGCTGTTCCATCCAACATCATAGTGAAATACTTAGCCATTGCTGCATCGCTGACCTCCAACAGCTCCATTGCCATCTCATAACTTTCAATCCATGCCCCAGGCTGCAAGTCGGTCATGTAATTAGGCACCTTACGAGGCCCTTTAAAGTCTTTTGGCAAGCGCTCATTACGTAGAGCCGACACCAGGCAAGGGACACCTCCTGTTCTTGTGGCCACTCCTACCTCAACAGAGGTTGCTGGATAAACCGGAAAAGCCCGATGAGCCGCCTGCTCAGCTGCCAGTTAAACCGCCCGCTCGGCCTCTTGACGTATCCTCTCCTGATCCACCAAGTTTTGGGCTCCATCCTGCGCCGGCTCATGCCTGCGCGGTTGGTTGCAGCATTGAGCATTGCTTGACATAGTGGCTGAGTCCATATGCCTGCTATAGCTCGGGCTCCGGCTTGGGCGAGGGGTTGAATGGATTCTGTCTCGGCTATAAGAGTACGCATCCTGTTGTGCCAGAGCTGTCTGAAGAAGTTCTCTCACCCTTCGTGTCTCGATTGCTGTCGGAGAGTCACCTTCCATCGGGAGAGCCGCCAAGCGAGCCGACGCAGCGATGAGATTCTCCAAAGGGTTAGAAAAGTGACCCGATGGTATTGGTGTGTAATGAGGCGGAGCAGTATTCATACGGATGGCTCCATGGCCCGCGGTTGAACCGGCGCCCAAGCCCCGGGTGTTGTGATCCAGTTTGCCTCCGGCGGGTTATTTGGACCAGCCCCAGGTGTGTGGAAAAGGTTCCTAGGATCGTAAGTCAGAGGCAGACATGACTGAGTTTTCTAGTGCCTTCTCCTCATGACCTCGTTTGATGCATTCAGATCCACCGAGCGCCGGAAAGTCTCCGCTTGAAACTGCTGAGCACGAGCATCTAGAGCCGCCCGTTCTACAGCCATCCTGACCTCTTCCGCTGCTAAGTTTTCTTTGGCATGCGCAACCTCTTCGCATAGTCGCGCCACATCCGCGTCATGTTGAGCTTTATTTGCCGGCTCAACCACAGTAGTCAACAGGGCTGTCATCCTATCCATGAGGTCCATCAGTACCTGAGCCGGTGGGCGCGCAGGGTCTCCTAACCCGGCCGCTGCTGACCCGGTGGTTATTGCTGCCGCTGCTTTGGAATTATGACCGGGTTGAGTGCCAGCCATGAAGACTCTGGCTCGATTCGGCGGCTCAGAGAGGTCCGGAATACTGCTGCCATCGGAATAGCCCCCAAGCACGCCATCTTGTAGCTGATACAAAGAATCTGTCTCGCCCGAGGACGACTCACCGTCAGAACAGATGGCCGTCTCACCGCCATCCATCGATCCTTCAGAGAGTTCACCTCCATGGATGCAACCCACGGAGGCATGCCTCACGGCAGGTTGAGCCCGGGCGGATCTCGCGCGCTGAGCCGTCTCGATGAGGTTGGTGCAGACGTCCGGCTCACGGCCCGACTCGCCGATCCGGCCGATGAAGACATGGATTCCGCCAAAGGGGACCCGGTACCCGTACTCAATTGAGCTGGCCTCGGGGGCCCAGCCTTCGTTGTCGATGTAGAGCTTGCTGCGACGACTCTTGGTCATCCAGCCCACAGCGTATCCCTTGAGCCCTTCGAAGTTGCCCTTCAAGAACTTAAATCCATCGTGCGCTGGCCCCACGGTGGGCACCAACTATCGTGGAATTGTCACGGCAGATGTCCTAGCAAAAGGACTTAGTCGTACAGCCATCGCAACTAGGAATCTTAAAGGGGTTAATCGGGACAAAGGATATGAGAGGTTTATACTGGTTCGGCCCCTTACGGTGAAGGTAAGGCCTAGTCTAGTTGATGTTGTATTGCTAGGTTTCGATGACCAAGGAGCGAATCCGCTAGCTTGGCTATCGATCTGTTGTTTCTTGCCCTAAGCCACCGCCGGGTCGTCCCCTTATATACACGGGTTGACGCCTGGTGGCCTACAAAGTCCCAGCAGGCTCATAAAATGTATCCGGCTCGGTGACTTCTTTTATATGCCTTTCTTTACAAGTCTTTCTTTACATATGGCGGTTTACAATATTGGGCCTTAAGCCGCCTCTGGCCTTAGGCCTTCTACAAGTCTTAATAACCTATCACCTTGAACGTTTACTGGGCTTTTTCTCATAACCCGCCATTGGGTTTGACCCGGCCCCTCCTGGGTGGGTCATACTTGGTAGCTATATCTCCAACAACACTCTTACTTATTGAAAGAGGCTACAATTGATCCCCTATACTTGTGGGTTATCAAGACATTTTTCTGGCGCCGTGCCGGGGAGTTATAGCGTGGGGTGAATATTCTCGTGTGTGCTCGTTTGCTTTATCACTAAGTAGTTTTTATTTTGTGCTCTTGTTTTCTATCTTTAGTTATGTGTAGGAAACGCAAAATACCAAAAAATTAGTGGTACCTACTGAACCAATGGTTGAAGAATCACTCAAAATCTATCACACTACTAAAGCTTTTTACTTGGATCATCTTCGAGCCCTATGTGCTCGGGCTAAAACCCCAACTAGCTTAGTTGAGGTAAAATCTTTAGATGGGCATGCTTGTTATGTGCGACACCGCATATCTGAAAAAAGGAAACTTTTACTGGATCAAATTCATCGTTTGCAGTGCTATGCTTGGAATTTATGTGAAATATATGATTGTACTTGTTGTTCTAAAGACCCTAAGAAACACCTTCCTTACCAATGTGGATTTAGTGATAATGGAATCGTATCTTCATATACTAAGGGTGTTTATAATTACTATGATGTTCAACAAATTGAAGAATTTGTTGCTTTTAGGGGTACTTGTGAAATTGCTTCTTTTATTGAAGAGTGTGATACTACTCTCTACAAATATGAAAATTTGGCCATACTTAAATATTTCTATGATAATTATGCTTCTAATCCTTATATTAAACCATATATTGAGGACTCCTCCGCTGTCCAAGAAGAGGCTAATATTTTGCAGGAGTCTATGGAAGAAGAAATTAATGACATTGTGAGCTCATTGGATGAAAAAGATGAGGAGGAGAGCGAAGAACAAAAGGAGGAAGAGCGGATTGATCACCCGTTCCCACATTCTAATGAGAGTAACTCTTCAACTCATACATTTTTTAATTTCCCTTCATGCTTACCGAAGGATGAATGCTATGATGATTGTTATGATCCCATTGATTCTTTTGAAATATCCCTTTTTGATGATGCTTGCTATGCTTGTGGCCAAGATGCCAATATGAATTATGCCTATGGAGATGAACTTGCTATGGTTCCTTATGTTAAACATGAAATTGTTGCTATTGCACCCACGCATGATAGTCCTATTATCTTTTTGAATTCTCCCGACTACACTATATCGGAGAAGTTTGCCCTTATTAAGGATTATATTGATGGGTTGCCTTTTACTACTACACATGATGATTTTGATAGATATAATATGCATGTGCTTGCTTCCCCTACTTGCAATTATTATGAGAGAGGAACTACATCTCTGCCTCTCCATGTTTCCAATATGATAAAATTGCAAGAAACAATTTATACTACGCATTGGGCTTTACTATGTGTGCATGGATTGTTCTTTTATGACATGCCGATGCATAGGAAGAGAGTTAGACTTTGTCATCGCTTGATATATGTTACTTTGTGCTCACTATTAAATCACAAATCATTGTTAATTAAAATTGGCTTTGATATACCTTGGGATCCGGGTGGATCCATTACTTAAGCACTATATGCCTAGCTTAATGGCTTTAAAGAAAGCGCTGCCAGGGAGACAACCCGGAAGTTTTAGAGAGTCATTTATTTATGTTATGTTCTTTTATAAAGTTTAAAAATAAAAATAATGTGCCAAGATTCGCCTTTAGGATGTTTACATTGCTTGTTGGTTTGTGTGGTGCAAGACAGAAACTTTGGCTGTAGTGCGCGATTTTACTTTTTTTACTGGAATGTCAAACGGATCTGAAACTGTTTGCACTATATTTATATACAAATTGTTTATTTTTCCTAATTATTTCAGATTTTTTGGAGTACCAGAGGTATGGTGAATGTTCAGATTATTACAGACTGTCCTGTTTAAGACAGATTCTGTTTTTTATGCATAGTTTGCTTGTTTTGATGAAACTATCGATTTCTACTAGTGGATTAAGCCATGTAAAAGTTATATTACAGTAGCTACGATGAAAAAAAATAAAATATGAATTGGTTTGCAACAGTACTTAGAGTAGTGATTTGCTTTATTATACTAATGGATCTTACCGAGTTTTCTGTTGAGTTTTGTGTGGATGAAGTGTTCGAAGATCGAGGAGATCTCGATGTGAGTAGGAGGAGAGGAAAGAGCTCAAGCTTGGGGATTCCCAAGGCACCCCAAGTAAATATTCAAGGAGACTCAAGCGTCTAAGCTTGGGGATGCCCCGGAAGGCATCCCATCTTTCTTCAACAAGTATCGGTATGTTTTCGAATTCATTTCGTTCATGCGATATGTGCAAATCTTAGAGCGACTTTTGCATTTAGTTTTCACTTTTCTTTTATGCACCATGCTGGTATGAGATAGTCCATGGTTGATTTATAGAATGCTCATTCACTTCACTTATATCTTTTGAGTATGGCTTTATAGAATGCTTCATGTGCTTCACTTATATCTTTTGAAGTTTGGATTGCCTGTTTCTCTCCACATATATCTTTTGCTTCACTTATATTTGTTATAGCATGGGTGTCAGTGTCAAAACCGGCGGATCTCCGGTAGGGGGGCCCGAACTGTGCGTCTAAGGCGGATGGTAACAGGAGGCAGGGAACGCGATGTTTTACCTAGGTTCCGGCCCTCTTGATGGAGGTAAAACCCTACGTCCTGCTTGATTTATTCTTGATGATATGAGTATTACAAGAGTTGATCTACCACAAGATCGGAGAGGCTAAACCCTAGAAGCTAGCCTATGGTATGATTGTATATTGTCCTACGAACTAAAACCCTCTGGTTTATATAGACACCAGAAGGGGCTAGGGTTACACAAGGTCGGTTACAAAGGAGGAGATATACATATCCGTATTGCCTAGCTTGCCTTCCACGCCAAGTAGAGTCCCATCCGGATATGAGGCGAAGTCTTCAATCTTGTATCTTCATAGTCCAACAGTCCGGCCAAAGGATATAGTCTGGCTGTCCGGAGACCCCCTACTCCAGGACTCCCTCAGTAGCCCCTGAACCAGGCTTCAATGACGATGAGTCCGGCGCGCAGTGTTGTCTTTGGCATTGCAAGGCGGGTTCCTCCTCCGAACACACCACAGAAGAGTTTGAATAACAGGATAGTGTCTGACCCTGCAAAATAAGTTCCACATACCACCGTAGAGAGAATAATATTTCCACAAATCTAATCTGCTGACACATTTTGGCAACATGACATCATGCCATGGCTCGGTGATTATTCAAACCATTTTTCTTTAACCATCCCCGCACATAACGTGCGGCAGTTTCTTGACACGTCTTGTCCAAGCAGAGATCGTGTCCCCCTTATTACGGGATTCTCATCAATATGGGCATGGGTAACTCAATCGCACCATCAATTACGGTGCTTGGGGGATGAGCGAGTTTTACCAGGCTAGTGGGGGCGCATAGTTTCGGCCACCCTTATAAAGGGATAAGGTTTAACCTTTCTCTACCCACGCCTTCTTCCTCCTTGCTCATCCGTTCTTGCGCACTCGAGCTCCAATGCCCAAGTCCAAATCCTTCCCCTCAACCTTCTCCAAACATGTCCGGAGCGGGAGGCAAATGGATGGCTTCCTCCGTTACGGAGGGACACATCAAGAAGCTGCATGGAGCCGGATACTTAGCCGCGAATATCGCGCATCGGCTGCCCGCTGCGGGGCAGATTGTTCCTATCCCGGAACCTCATGAGAGGGCAGTTTTCCTCCATCACTTCCTCCGCAGACTGGGGTTTCCCCTCCATCCATTCGTCTGCGGTCTCGTGTTCTACTACGGGCTTGACTTCCATGATCTGGCCCTGAACTTCATCCTCAACATTTCGGCATTCATCGTTGTGTGTGAGGCTTTCCTCTGCATCCGGCCCCACTTCGGCCTGTGGTTAAAGACCTTCAATATCAAGCCGAAGGTGGTGGGGGCCAACAAGCGGAATGCGGCGGAGCCATGGTGGGCAAGATGCCCAATGTTACATGGCTTGAAGGCTCCTTCGTGGAGACCATAAAGGGGTGGCAATCGGCGTGGTTCTACATCACCGAGCCGCGCGACACCAACTGGGCGGTGGCCCCCGAGTTACGATCCGGAATCCCCACGCGGCTCACCTCCTGGAAAGAGAAGGGCCTATCCTGGGGTTCATCGGTGGAGCTGGACGGACTCCAGAAATGTACCCGGAATATGGCAAGCAAGAAGCTCGAGCTTGTCAACATAGTCCAGGTCATGCTCATCCGCCGGATCCTCCCGTGTCAACAATGGGATTTCAACTTGTGGGAGTTCGACCCGACCCAGCACCAGACTCTGAGCGAGCTCTTCGACACGATGCACAAGGACGTCTGGAGGGTGCTGTTCAAGGGCGCCCAGGTCCCTCCCTCTCTCACCGAGGACCGCGGGCTAAGCGTGAAGCGCCTAGCGCATTCGGCGAGTTCTGAGCCATGTGCGGGGTCTGAGCTCCATGCCTTTGACAGGACTAGGTGGAGACATCGGGGCAGATTAACTGTCCGGCCCCTCTACCCGAAGACACTGCGGACGCTCTCCTGACGGAGATGCTGACTCCGGCTCCTTACAAGGTGCCGGAGAAGACCAAGAAGGCCAAGGGAACCTGAAAGAGTTCCCGGCGCTAGGTGTTATCGGACTCATCGTCCGATAACTCCGCGACGCACTCCTCCCCCGAAGACGAGGAGGAAGATGAAGATGCTCCCCCTTCAGTCGGGGGAGACAAGAAAAGGAGGGCCGCCCCGACCGGGGGGGCCGAAGGGTCCAAGAAGGGGAGGACTCTCCTTCCGGACTGCTCCACCACCGCCGCCGAAGACGAGGACGAGTGGCTGCTCAGGGCCAAGCCCCTGGCAAAGTCGTAAGTATTCGGATACCAGAGCAACTCATAGCATACCTTTGACGCACTGCTTCTCCTAACGTCGAATATGATTATGCAGATCGCCCAAAGCCTGTATCGACGTATCTTCGTCGGGCGGCTCCTTGGACTCGTCGGATATGGATAGCGATCCACTTCCGACCGCCACCTCCCCTTGCCCTATGGACAATGCCGAGGTATTGTCTCAAGAGGCACTGGGTCGAGGGGAGACAATCCCGAAGGTGCGTCAAGGCAACCTTCCGGACTCTAGGAGCAGAGGGAGGGAGGCTCCCGAGGGCTCCGAGTTCGGCCTTCAGCCGAACACTGCGCCGGAACCTCCAGTGGTTCCGGACTCAGGCAGGCGGCCTCCTTCTAAAAGGGGCAAGACGCATGTGCCGGTGACCTCTGTCCATCCAGAGGCACCGGACAATCTGCTGGGAGCGCTTCACAGCACTTCCATCGACGGAGAGCACTGCACTATTATGAGTGCGGTGATCCAGAAGGTTCAGTCCACCAAGAGCGGACTGACTGAAGCCTGTGCCAGCCTTCTAACAGGCTTTGAGGTAAGTATTTGAAATATAGGAAAAAATTACCGCATAGACAGTAGCCCCTGATGCTCTGTTCGGTGTTCACAAAGAAAAGCCGAATAGAGGATCAAACAATATCGCAGGAGTCTAATATAAGTATGTCTATATGTGTATGCAGGCTTCGCTGCTGGCCTCGGCCGCACTGACTGCGGAGGTCGCCGCACTGAAGCAGGACCTCGAAGGGTCCAAGAAAGAGCTCGGCCGTGCCAAGAGGCAGCTCGAGGAGAACAAAGGTAAGTAATACCTAGTCTATGGATATATATATAAAGAATGCGATTGCAAAATGACAGGATCATTGTAAATTTGCCAGGGGCCACGACCGAGGTGGCGACCCTGAAGCAAGCGCTATCCGAGGCCGAAAACAAAGCGGCCAAGGAGCGCACCAAGCGGGAAAGGCATGAGGCACGGGTGGGCGAGGTGCAGCAAGAGCTCCACGCTCTCGTGACGAAGCACGAGGTGTTGGAGCTTGACTTGAAGACGCGAGAGTGCGAGCTTGCCGCGGCCCTCGAGAGCACAAAGAATGCCAAGGCTGAGGCCTAAAAGGCCCTCCAGGAGATTGATGCGATGAAGAAGATAGCTGCGGGTAAGGCATTCAATATGCAAAGCAAGCATGTGAAAATAAATTACTTGCTACTTACCCGAGTTCGGAGCTCTCCAGGAGCATTTGCAGATTTACCCCGCAGCATGTCGGATGCCGCACAATTTTACCAGGCCAAGGAGGGAAGCTCAACGGAGAAGCTGTTCTGGTCTCAGTATACTGGGACCGAACACCCGATGCCTCTGAGCGATCAGCTGAAGCAAGTGGTCGAGCTACACAAGGCGGCCGAATAGGCCATGAAGGGCTTTATAGTCCGGATGTAGCCTGGCGACGCCCTTCCCAACAGCTACTTCGGCTTGGTGAGGCGGCTTGTGGATGCCTGCCCACGGCTGGAATTCATCAAGCAGTCCGTCTGCATTGAAGGTGCACGCCGGGCTTTCACCCGTGCGAAGGTGCACTGGGCTAAGATGGACGCCATGAAGCTGGTGAAGGAGGGGCCGCCACAGGGCAAGGAGCATCGCCACCTCGAGATGTACTATGAGGGTGTCCTGAAGGGCACCCGTCTTGTAGAGGACGAGTGTGCGAAAGATGTAATATTTGAATAAACTTGCTCGTGTAATCCTGTATTATGAAAACTTGTTCATATGCGCTATGCAATGCTTGTCTGAATTTAAAATATTACCTTCTGTTCGGTTGTTTATCAAATCTGAGAGATGGCTAGTCGTCGGCTTCTACCCCCACGCCACGTGTGCTGGGGTGTTTGGGATAAACCTGAGCACTCTTGTTCCCATTTTTGGGTCCTTCAAGGGAGGTGCTCAGCACAACGAACAAGGCAATCGGACTATAATGCGTTATCACTCTCACTTAGCCATAGAATTGTATAATTTTAAATTTCGGCGAAGCCCCTAGTATTCGGAAGGCCGAATTCGGGGCGCAATACACGCCTTAAGCCGGACAGGGCCGACTCCTCGCTCTAAGCGGCATAAGTATTTAGGGACTTGAAACCTCTCGAACAGCGACCAGTCTCTCACCTTATCATGACTGTCAGTTTTAGCTTTCTCTACTGAGGTTCTTAGCCCAGCAGAACCGGGGCACAATCGTAGTAGTTCTCCCAGTGCTACTGAGGGAGTCCTGGATTAGGGGGTGTTCGGGTAGCCGGACTATACCTTCAGCCGGACTCCTGGACTATGAAGATACAAGATTGAAGACTTCGTCCTGTGTCCGGATGGGACTTTCCTTGGCATGGAAGGCAAGCTTGGCGATGCGGATATTCAAGATCTCCTACCATTGTAACTGACTCTATGTAACCCTAACCCTATCCGGTGTCTATATAAACCGGAGGGTTGTAGTCCGTAGGCAATCAACTCCATACACAACAATCATACCATAGGCTAGCTTCTAGGGTTTAGCCTCCTTGATCTCGTGGTAGATCTACTCTTGTACTACCCATATCATCAATATTAATCAAGCAGGAGTAGGGTTTTACCTCCATCGAGAGGGCCCAAACCTGGGTAAAAAACATCGTGTCCCTTGTCTCCTGTTACCATCCGGCCTAGACGCACAGTTCGGGACCCCCTACCTGAGATCCGCCGGTTTTGACACTGACATTGGTGCTTTCATTGAGAGTTCCTCTGTGTCGTCGCCTTTAGGCCCGATGGCTCCTTTGATCATCAACAACGATACGGTCCAGGGTGAGACTTTTCTCCCCGGACAGATCTTCGTCTTCGGCAGCTTCACTCTGCGGGCCAATTCGCTCGGCCACCTGGAGCAGATCGAAAGCCATGCCCCTGGCCATCAAGTCAGGTTTGGAAGCTTAAACTACACGGCTGACATCCGCGGAGACTTGATCTTCGACGGGTTAGAGCCACAGCCAAGCGTGCCACACTGTCTCGATGGGCATGATATAGCTCTGCCGCCGAACAGAGCCTTGGAGGCCGCACACGCATCGGTTTCGACCATTGATTTGGAGCCTACTGCGCCGATCGAGGATCAGCGGTTGGACGCTGCCTCAGGGGCTGCGATCTCAGAGGCGATCGAGCCAAACTCCAGCCCCGCACTCCGCATGGCCCGTGACTCTAAGGAGCCGGATTCCTCTCCGAACTCCGAGCCCCCCGCGCCCCTGCCGATCGAATCCGATTGGGCGCCGATAATGGAGTTCACCGCCGCGGACATCTTTCAGCACTCGCCCTTCGGTGACATCCTGAATTCTCTTAAGTCTCTCTCTTTATCAGGAGAGCCCTGGCCGGACTACGGTCAGCAAGGTTGGGAAACGGACAATGAAGAAATTCAAAGCCCACCCACCACCCACTTTGTAGCCACTGTCGACGATCTAACCGACATGCTTGACTTCAGCTCCGAAGACATCAACGGCATGGACAACGAAGTAGGAGACGAATAGGAACCAGCACCTGTAGGGCGCTGGAAGGCCACCTCGTCATATGACATATATATGGTGGATACTCCAAAAGATGGAGATGGCGATGGAACAGCGGGGGATGACGCCCCCAAGAAACAGACAAAGCGCCGGCGTCAGCGGCGCCGCTCTAAATCCCGCCAAAGAAAAAATGGTGATTCCGGCACGGGAGATAATACTACCCCGGATAGCACCGAAGAACACCCACCTCAGCAAGATTCGGCACAGGAAGATGGAGAAGCCAGCCCTCATGAGAGAGCGGCAGACCGAGAGGTCGAGGATGATAACTATACGCCTCCCTCCGAAGACGAGGCAAGCCTCGATGACGACGAATTCGTCATACCATCAGACCCCCGCCGAACAAGAGCGTTTTAAACGCAGGCTTTTAGCCACGGAAAGCAGCCTCAAGAAAAAGCAGCAACAGCTTAGAGCTGCCCAAGATTTGCTAGCTGACAGATGGACTGAAGTCCTTGCGGCCGAAGAGTATGAACTCGAACGCCCCTCCAAGAGTTACCCGAAGCGCAGGCCGCTACCCCGATCAGAGGAGGAAGCACCTACATCACCAGCGCATGACATGGCAGACCAGCCACCTCGCGGCCGTGACAGAGAGGCCTCTCGGCCCTCCACCCAAGCCATGCCCCGACACCGCTCAACTAAGGCACGGGAAAATGCGCCCGACCTGCAAGACATACTGGAGGATTAGGCAAGACAAACAAGATCGATCTACAGATCGCGCAGGCGCCCTACGGCATGTGACAATGATCTTCACTCCGGATACAACAAATCCGGTTGGGCCGAACACAACAGACATAGCTCTTCCGAGTTGCGTCGTGATATAGCCCAGTATAGAGGCGCCGCACACCCGCTATGCTTCACGAATGAAGTAATGGATCATAAAATCCCAGAGGGTTTCAAACCCGTAAACATCGAATCATACGATGGCACAACAGATCCGGCGGTATGGATCGAGGATTATCTCCTTCACATCCACATGGCACGCGGTGATGATCTATACGCCATCAAATACCTACCGCTCAAACTTAAAGGACCGGCCCGACATTGGCTTGCCAGCTTGCCAACAGACTCAATCGGTTCTTGGGAGGACCTGGAAGGCGCATTCCTCGACAACTTCCAGGGCACTTACGTGCGACCGCCGGATGCCGACGACTTAAGCCACATAATTCAGCAGCCAGAGGAATCAGCCAGACAATTCTGGACACGGTTCCTAACAAAGAAAAACTAGATAGTCGACTGTCCAGACGCAGAGGCCCTAGCAGCCTTCAAGCATAACATCCGCGGCGAGTGGCTTGCCCGGCACCTGGGACAGGAAAAGCCGAAATCCATGGCAGCCCTCACGACACTCATGACCCTCTTTTGCGCGGGAGAAGACAGCTGGCTAGCTCACAGTAACAACTTATCGAAGAACCCTGGTAATTCAGATACCAAGGACAAAAGTGGCAGGACACGTCGGAATAAGCAAAAACGCCGCGTTAACAGCGACAGCAATGAAGACACGGCAGTCAATGCCGGATTCAAAGGCTATAAATCCGGTCAGCGGAAAAAGCCATTCAAAAAGAATACTCAGGGCCCGTCCAGTTTGGACCGAATACTCGATCGCTTGTGCCAGATACATGGCACCCCCGAAAGGCCAGCCAATCACACTAACAGGGATTGTTGGGTGTTCAAGCAGGCAGGCAAGTTAAGGGCCGAAAACAGAGACAAGGGGCTGCACAGCGACGACGAGGAGCCCAAGCTGCCGAACAACAATGGACAGAAGGGCTTTCCCCCACAAGTGCGGATGGTGAACATGATATACCCAACCCACATTCCCAAGCGGGAGCGGAAGCGTGCGCTACGGGACGTATACGCGATAGAGCCAATCGCCCCAAAGTTCAACCCATGGTCCTCCTGCCTGATCACTTTTGATCGAAGGGACCATCCCACTAGCATCCGTCATGGCGGCTTCACCGCATTGGTTCTCGACCCAATCATCGACGGATTTCATCTCACAAAAGTCCTCATGGACGGCGTCAGTAGCCTGAACCTGCTTTATCAGGATACAGTGCGGAAAATGGGCATAGATCCCTCAAGGATTAAGCCCACAAGAACGACCTTTAAAGGCGTTATACCAGGTGTAGAAGCCAACTGTACAGGCTCAGTAACACTTGACGTGGTCTTCGGATCCCCAGACAATTTTCGAAGTGAAGAGTTAATCTTCGATATAGTCCCGTTTCGCAGTGGTTATCACGCCCTGCTCGGACGAACCGCATTCGCAAAGTTCAATGCGGTGCCGCACTACGCATATCTCAAGCTCAAGATGCCAGGCCCTCGAGGAGTAATTACGGTCGACGAAAACACCGAACGCTCCCTCCGTACAGAGGAGCATACGGTGGCTCTCGCAGCGGAGGTACAAAGTAGCCTTCTTAGGCAATTCTCCAGTCCGGCCATTAAAAAGTCAGACACTGCCAAGCGCGCCCGGAGTAACCCACAGCAGGACCGCCTGGCACACTCTGAGCAAGCGTAGCAATGTGGCCCCAACCCCAGCTTTCGCGACATAGCGAAACCAGTACCTCGCGTACATAACTACGCCCTTGAAATACCATGGGCACAGGGGAAGGGGCACAATAACGGCACGCCCAAAATACGGCTTAAAACGTACTAGGGGCTGTCGGATTCTTTTTTAATTTTTTCTTACTTTCAGGACTCCATACTTCGGACGACCTGTTCGGCAATTCGACTGCCACACAAACGATGCAAGATCCAGGGAGGCAGACAAGCCATGCCGCATTATGGAACCCCCAGGTGGTCTTTATTACAAGCAGTATACCTGTTTTGAATACAATTCCGCGGACTGCCCCTGGCTAGGACATGTTAAATAGTCCAATATCTTTACCTTATAATACCACTTGTATCGTTCTGCTCTGACAGCAGCCTTTATATAAACAATGCATAGCTTTTGTCTATTTTCTACATTACTCTCTTTTATATATGTTCATTAATGACATGTTGCACCCGTACACTATGGTACGGCAAGTACGCCAGGGGCTTTAGTACCCTTTAATATGGTGTGAGAAGTCCGTACACTTTCACAAGTGCGGCACCCCGAACTTATAGCACTATATGCATCGGCTCCGAATCATGATTTGGCTCTTCATGGTAGTTCTCCCAGTGCTACTGAGGGAGTCCTGGATTAGGGGGTCTTCGGGTAGCCGGACTATACCTTCAGCCGGACTCCTGGACTATGAAGATACAAGATTGAAGACTTCGTCCCGTGTCCGGATGGGACTTTCCTTGGCGTGGAAGGCAAGCTTGGCAATGCGGATATTCAAGATCTCCTACCATTGTAACCGACTCTATGTAACCCTAACCCTATCCGGTGTCTATATAAACCGGAGGGTTGTAGTCCGTAGGCAATCAACTCCATACACAACAATCATACCACAGGCTAGCTTCTAGGGTTTAGCCTCCTTGATCTCGTGGTAGATCTACTCTTGTACTACCCATATCATCAATATTAATCAAGCAGGAGTAGGGTTTTAGCTCCATCAAGAGGGCCCGAACCTGGGTAAAAAACATCGTGTCCCTTGTCTCCTGTTACCATCCAGCCTAGACGCACAGTTCGGGACCCCCTACCCGAGATCCGCCGGTTTTGACACTGACAGCTACCTTAGCCGATATAGCGGAACGTAAGGTACCAAAACATGGGAGCCGGGCAAACCCAACTATTGACCCAAGACATGATTCGGAGCTGATGCATATAATGCTATAAGTTCAGGGTGACACTGTCAAATGTGTTCGGACTTCTCACGCCGTATTATAGGGTATGCTTAAGCCCCTAGCGTATTGGCCGTACCAGAGTGTACGGGTGCTAGATGTCATGAATGAACATATATATATATATATAAAGGAAGAATGCAATAATAGTCTTAATGCTATGCATTGTTTATTCAAAAAGGTGCGTTAAAGCAGAATGATACAAGTAGTGCGATAAGCAAAATGTAGGACTGTTTGACATGTCCCTTCCAAGGGCAAGCTGAGGAATAGTATTAAAGCAAATATTTCACTCGTTATCATAATCCACCTGGGAGTTCCGTGGTGTGACGTAGCTTTCTGCCTCCTTGGTTGCTGCATCATGTGTTCGGCAATCATGCTGCCGGACAGGGTTTCCAGAGATTAAAGTCCCGAAAGAGAAAAATAACAAAGCGGAAGTCCCTAGTGCGGTTGAAGCCGCGTCTTGGGGCATGCCGTAGTCGTGCCCCCCTCCCCACCTATGCCCACGGTATTTTTAATGTGTAATTATGTACGTGTGGCACGGATTTCGCCGTTTGGCTGGGACCAGGGTGGGGGCCGCATTGCTATGCGAGCTCAGAATGTGCCAGGCGGTCCAGTTGCCGATTACTCCGGGCGCGCTTGAAGGTGTCTGGGTCCTTAATCACCGAACTAGTGGATTGCCTTAAGAGGCTGCTTTGCGCTTCTGCTGCAAGGGCCGCAGTGTGCTCCTCCGTGCGGAGAGAGCGCTCTGTGTTTCCATTGACTGTTATGACCCCCCGAGGTCCTGGCATCTTGAGCTTGAGATATGCATAATGCGGTACCGCATTGAATCTCGCAAATGCGGTTCGCCCGAGCAGTGCATGATAGCCACTGTGGAATGGGACTATGTCAAAGATTAACTCTTCGCTTCGAAAGTTATCCGGGGATCCTAAGACCACTTCCAGTGTGACTGAGCCTGTGCAATGGGCCTCTACACCTGGTATGACACCTTTAAAGGTCGTTTTTGTGGGTTTGATCCTTGAGGGGTCTATACCCATTTTGCACACTGTGTCCTGATAAGGCAGGTTCATGCTGCTGCCGCCGTCCATTAGGACTCGAGTGAGGTGAAATCCGTCAATGATTGGATCTAGGACCAGTGCGGCGAATCCGCCATGACGGATACTTGTGGGGTGGTCCCTGCGATCGAAGGTGATCGGACAGGAGGACCATGGGATGAACTTTGGGGCAACTGGCTCCAACGCATATACGTCCCTGAGCGCACGCTTCCGCTCCCTCTTGGGGATGTGGGTTGCGTATATCATGTTCACCGTCCGCACTTGTGGAGGGAACCTCTTCTGTCCTTTGGTGTTTGGCTGCCGGGGCTCCTCCTCGTCATCGCTATGTGACCCCTTATCTATGTTTTCGGCATTTAACTTGCCGGCCTGCTTGAACACCCAACAATCCCAGTTGGTGTGGTTGGCTGCCTTGTCGGGGGTGCCGTGTATTTGGCACGAGCGATCGAGTATACAGTCCAAACTGGACGGGCCCGGAGTGCTCCTTTTGAATGGCTTTTTCCGCTGACCGGGTTTAGAGCCTTTGAATCCGGCATTGACTGCCGTATCCTCGGTATTGTTGCTGTTAATGAGGCGCTTATGTTTGTTGCGACGTGACCTGCCATTGCCATCCTTGGTATCCAAAGTACCATGGTTCTTTGATATGTTATTGCTGCGAGCCAGCCAGCTGTCTTCTCCCGCACAAAAGCGGGTCATGAGTGTCGTGAGGACTGCCATAGATTTCGGCTTTTCCTGGCCAAGGTGCCGGGCGAGCCACTTGTCGAGATGTTGTGCCTAAAAGCTGCTAGGGCCTCCGCATCCGAACAGTCGACGATTTGATTTTTCTTTGTTAGGAACCATGTCCAGAATTGTCTGGCCGATTCCTCTGGCTGCTGAATTATGTGGCTCAAGTCATCGGCATCTGGTGGTCGCACATAAGTGCCCTGAAAGTTGTCGAGGAATGCAGCTTCCAGATCTTCCCAACAGCCAATGGACTCTGCTGGCAAGCTGTTGAGCCAATGCTGAGCTGGTCCTTTGAGTTTGAGTGGGAGGTATTTGATGGCGTGTAGGTCATCACCGCGGGTCATGTGGATGTGCAGGAGGAAATCCTCGATCCATACCGCAGGATCTGTTGTGCCGTCGTATGATTCTATATTTACGGGTTTGAAACCCTCTAGGATTTGATGATCCATTACTTCGTCTGTGAAGCATAAGGGGTGTGCGGCGCCTCTGTACTGGGCTATATTGCGACGCAGCTCAAATGAGTCCCGCCCGCTATGTTCGGCCCGGCCGGACTTACTTTTACTGTATCCGGCGTGACGATTATCATCTCGCATAGTGGTGCGCCCTCGTGATCCATAGATCGATCTTGCGTGTTTTTCTTTGTCCTCCAATACGTCTCGCAGGTCTGGCGTATTTCCCCATGCCTTTTTATTTGAATGGTGTCGGGGTGCTGGCTGAGATTTTGGCTGGAATGCCTCTCTGTCGCGTCCGCGAGGTGGCCGATCAGCCGCGTCATACACCGGGGATGGTGCTTCCTCCTCCAGTCGGGGTAGCAACCTGCACTTTGGGTAACTCTTGGAGGGGCGTTCGAGTTTATATTCCTCGGCCGCCAGGACTTCAGTCCATTTGTCAGCTAGCAAATCTTGATCAGCTTGAAGCTGCTGCTGCTTTTTCTTAAGGCTATTTGTCGTGGCTATAAGCCGACGCTTGAAGCGCTCTTGTTCGACGAGATCCGCAGGCACGACGAATTCGTCATCATCGAGGCTTGCCTCGTCTTTGGAGGGAGGCATGTAATTGTCATCCTCCGCCTCTCCATCTGCCGCTTTCTCTGGAGAGCTAGCTTCTCCATCCTTGTTGGGGATATTACTACTGGGCGTAAACCGGCCTATCTGGGCCGGGTTAACTTCGTCAGTAGTTAAGTATGTTAAAGCCCAAGAAGGCAGATGAGGGCTTAAGGCCCATGGTCGGTTCAAGGCCTGTAGCCGTAAACCGGCGTTAGTAGTTAACTTGTATTGTAAGTTAGGAATAAGTAGAGACCAAATCGGACACATCTATGCGCCGGTATTGGGACTCTATAAACCGACGGGAGTCACCCGTGTATATAAGGGGACGACCCGGCGGCGGTTCAAGGACAACAGACAACAACTCGAGACATAGGCGAAGCTTGTTTGCTCCCTAGTCATCGAAACCCCATCAATCCCATCACAACTAGACGTAGGCTTTTACCTTCATCGAAGGGGCCGAACTAGTATAAACTCTCTTACGTCCCTGTGTCCGCTTTAACCCCTTCAAGCTAACCCGTCGCGATGGCTCCACGACTAAGTACTTTCTCTAGGACATCTGCCGTGACAAAGCCACGACAGTTGGCGCCCACCGTGGGGCTATCGCACGATGGTTTCCGGTTCTTGGAGGGCCGCTTTGAAGGACTCGAGGGCTACGCTGTAGGCCGGATGACTAAGAGTCGTCGCGGCAAGTTCTACATCAACGACGCAGGCTGGGGCCCCGAGGCCGGCTCAATTGAGTACGGGTACCGAGTCCCCTTTGGTGGCATTCACGTTTTCATTGGCAAGATCGGTGAACTGGGCCCTGAGCCGGACATCTGCACCGACCTCATCGAGATGGCTCAGTGTGCGCGACCCGCCCGGGTTAAATCGGCCATGAAGCGTGCCTTCGTGGGAGTCATCCATGGAGGAAGTTATGAGGATGGATCGGAATCTCGCGGCGATACCGTCGTTTGTTCCGATGACGAGTCATCGACCGGAGAAACCAAATCTCTTTATCAGCTACAAGACGGCCGGATTGGGGGCTGTTCCGATGGCGACAGTATTCCGGACCCCTCTGATCTGCCCAACCGGGTTGGAATATTCATGACTGGCACACAAGCGGCACTTCATTCTTCGACCGCTGTGGCAACAACCTCCGATTCAGCAACGGCGACGGCTGCCGAGGCAGGAGGCCCTGTGCGCCCGCCAGCTCAAGTTCTATCAGAGCTATTTGATGCATTGGTTGTGCTTATGGCGGAGGCTAATCCGGCGGATCAGGGCGTTCACAACGCTGAGATTGCAAAAGTGAAGGAACAGATCACCCAGGCCAAGGCAGATCTGGCAGCTGAGGACACCAGGATGGCCACGGAGCGGGCCGCTTTAGACGCACAAGCCTACAGGCTCATGTTGGACCAGAGTGCGTCGCAGGAAGTCATGAGGAGGAAGTACCGATCCCGTTTGCCTCTGGTTTTTGAGGCCAGAGACCTTTTCAACACTCCAGGAGTAGGAACCGGCAATCCGCTGGAGGGAAACTAGGCAGAAGCTCCCGGGACCGGTGCACCGGTTCAGCCTCGTCAGATGGACCCGCCTCGTCAAAACACCGTTATACCTCAGGCTGTTTTAACACCTCCGGGTCACTACTCCAACCCGATGGACAATCTCGTTGCCGCTGCTGCATGGCTGGAGGCCATTCCAATTGAAGGTGATTCGCCGCACGCAGTAGAGACGCGACAGGTCAAGGAGCTTTTGAGGACAACTTTGGTCCAACAGGAAGCATACTCGTACAGCCGCGACCGGATCCACTCGACCCCCCGTCCAAGCCGGAGCTATAGCAGACATATGGATGGACCGGCAGTGTCGAGTAGCGAACGACGTGGAGCACCCCATGGCAACAACCCTACGGGTGGTGCTGATAATGCTCAGGAAGTGGTGAACCGGGCCCGAGCGCGCAGGGACGCCGAGTTAGCCACACAACATCAGGCTCGGCAACTCACGCCGGTTCGTCCAACCATCTTGATCGAACCTGGTGTTACTTCTAGTTCTTTGGGGGTGCCTTGCCTTATCCCCGCTTTACGCAATGTGCGCCTACCCAAGGATTTCAAGGGCCCACGCAAGGTACCAAATTACACGGCGGATCAGCCTCCAGAGGCATGGGTGGAGAGCTATGAGATGGCCATGGAGATGCTTGATGTGGATGACACGGCGTGTGCGAAATACTTCACCATGATGCTTGAAGGAACGGCCCGTACTTGGTTAAAAAGCTTGCCGGCTAATTCTATCAGTTCATGGGCCCAATTACGAGCCTGGTTTATCAGCAATTTCAAGGATACATGTAAACAGCCTATGTCGATAGTGGACTTAGCTGCATGCGTCCAGGAGGAAGGAGAATCAACGACTCATTGGGTGCGCCGGATTTCACAAGTGTTGCACTCATCAGACCGCATCAACGCTGACACCGCAGTATTAACCCTAGAAGGCAACTGCCGGTTTGGGCCCCTGAAGCTGAAGTTGGGACGGATGAAGCGTCATTGCACTGACATGGGGACCCTCATGGCCGCTTTGGTGAAATATGCTGATTCTGATAGTACCAAGGATCCCGAATCTGATGATGACAAGACGGGGAAGGGAAAGAGGAACAGCAACTCCAAAGGTCAGCAGCATCACTGGGTAGGCAATGGTGGTGGAGGCAAGCGTAAAGCGAATGGTAACATGGACTTTGTGGCTAATACCAACGCACAGGACAATGGCCAGCGACGCAAGGGTAAACCAAAAAATCATAATGGGGCACCCAACCCTAACCCAGACCGCCTAAACTATCTGCTAAGCCAGCCCTGTCCAAGACATGGGACGAAGGAGGCGCCAGCAAACCACCTTTGGAAGGATTGCTTTATTATGCAGGAGTTCAAGAATTCTAATAATTTCCGGTATGATCACGAATCTGGCGGTGGCTCAGGATCCAGGCCGGATTACGGTGGAGGAAGTTCTGGTCCAGGATTTAATGGTAATCCAGGCGGACATAATGGTCAAAATAGTCAGAACAACCAGGGTGGTTACAACCAACAGCAACAACAGTCAGGTTACCAGAGCAACCCAAAGCAGTTGAGTAGTGGGCAGTACCATGTCTTCACCACTAGCTTGGACAAGCGAGACCGGAAGGTTCAGAGGCGGGCGGTCAACTCTGTTGAACCAGCCATACCCCGTTATCTACGTTGGTCTGAACAGCCAATCATATGGAGCAGAGAGGATCACCCTCCCCAGGTCGATAATCCGGGTCAGTTGGCTCTGGTGGTGGCGCCTCAGGTGGGAGGTTACAAGTTCACCAAGGTGCTCATGGATGGAGGTAGCAGCATTAATATCTTGTACTATGAGACCTTCCGTCGTATGGGTTTGACAGACAAAAATCTTAAACCATCTAATACGGTGTTCCATGGTGTAGTACCTGGCAGATCAGCATATCCTGTTGGTAAGATAGCTCTGGAAGTGGCCTTTGGGGATGATCATGATTCCAGGTCGGAGACATTGATGTTTGAAGTAATGAAAATCCAAAGTCCATATCACGCCCTATTTGGGCGACCAACCTACGCCAAGTTTATGGCACGGCCCTGTTATGTGTATTTGCAGCTCAAGATGCCGGGTCACAAGGGGACAATAACGGTTCACGGAAGCCGCAAAATCGCTTTGGAGTGCGAGGAAGGTGATGCGGCCTATGCAGAGTCGGTTTGTGCCACCGAGGAGCTGAAGTTTTATAAGGACAATGTTGATCCGGCGGACATGACTCCATTAAAGAAGCCAACTACGGAGCATGATCCGGCCCTGAAGTTCAAATCGGCAGCAGAAACTAAGCTTGTTGACTTTGTACCTGGCGATTCGTCCAACATTTCAGCATCAATGCTAATTTGGATCCGAAATAGGAAAGCGCACTCATCGAGTTCATCCGTGAGAATCGGGACATTTTTGCATGGAAGCCCTCTGACATGCCAGGTGTACCGAGGCAACTCGCTGAGCACACCCTTAATGTGGATCCTAAATACAAACCGGTGAAACAGTTCCTCCGCCGGTTTAACGAAGAAAGACGCAAGGCAATTGGAGAAGAGGTAGCCAGGCTCTTAGCAGATGGTTTTATTGTTGAAGTTTTTCACCCTGAGTGGCTTGCCAATCCGGTGCTGGTCCTTAAGAAAAACGGCACCTGCCGCATGTGTGTGGATTACACAGATCTTAATAAAGCTTGTCCAGCAGATCCTTTCGCCCTCCCCCGTATTGATCAAATTATTAATGCTACGGCGGGTTGTGAGCGTTTAAGTTTTTTGGATGCATATTCTGGCTATCATCAGATCAAAATGGCAGTTAAGGACCAGGAGAAAACGACATTCATAACTCCCTTTGGAGCCTTCTGCTATGTGTCTATGCCCTTTGGGCTCAAGAGTGCCCAGGCAACTTATCAACGTTGTGTGCAAAATTGTCTACACAAAAAGATTGGCCGTAATGTGCACGCCTACGTGGATGACATCGTGGTTAAATCCAGGGAGAAGGAGACTCTGATTGGTGATTTAAAGGAAACTTTTGATAACCTGAGGACATACAAGATGATGCTTAATCCGGACAAATGCGTCTTTGGTGTACCGGCGGGCAAGTTATTAGGCTTCCTGGTGTCCAATAGGGGAATTGAGGCTAATCCGGAGAAGATCACCGACATCACCTCCCTCGCTAAACCGAAGTGTATCAATGATGTTCAACGCCTGGCAGGCTGGATTGCCGCGTTAAGCCGGTTTATCAGTCATCTTGGTGAGAAGGCAATCCCTTTGTATCAGATGTTGAAGAAGATGGATCAGTTTGTCTGGAGTTCTGCTGCTGATGAAGCATTTGAGGACTTAAAGCGGCAATTGGCCAATCCGCCTGTGCTCGCCGCTCCCATTGACAAGGAGCCGTTACTGCTATATGTTGCTGCTAATGCTCGGGCGGTCAGCGTGGCTATTGTGGTGGAGCGAAAGGAGGCAGGTATGGAGCATCCGGTTCAATGTCCGGTCTATTATATCAGCGAGGTGCTCATTGAGTCCAAGCAAAGGTATCCGCATTGGCAGAAGCTGGTGTATGGAGTTTTTATGGCAAGCCGAAAGCTTAAACAATACTTCCAAGGGCATCCAATTACGGTGGTCAGTTCTGCTCCTTTGGGGGATATCATCCAGAACCGGGAAGCAACTGGCCGGATTGCCAAGTGGGCTATAGAGCTTGGGCCGCACGATTTGAAGTATGTGCCTCGGACGGCAATTAAGTCTCAAGCACTGGTTGATTTTATCAATGATTGGACGGAAATGCAAGCACCTGAAGAAAAATCGGATCACACATATTGGACCATCCATTTTGACGGATCCAGGCAACTGGAAGGCTCGGGGGCTGGAGTCGTATTAACTTCCCCATGAGGTGATAAGTTTCGTTATGTTCTCCGCTTAATGTTCCCTTGTACTAACAATGCAGCTGAGTATGAAGCCTTGCTCCATGGTCTCCGGATGGCTAAGGAGATGAATCTAAGTCGAGTTAAGTGCTTCGGTGACTCGGACCTCGTGGCTCAGCAAGTGTCTGGCACTTGGGACTCCAAGGACCCACTCATGGCAGCATATCGTCGTGAGGTGGATATTGTTGCAGGTCATTTCAAAGGCTATTAGGTGGACCACGTGGACCGGCGGAAAAATGAAGCGGCGGACGCCTTAAGCCGGCTGGGCTCTCAGCGCAAACCGGTTCCGCCCAATGTTTTTCTGGATGTGTTGCACAACCCGTCGGTCAAGATCCCTGGTGAAGCAGATTTGGCTATTCCTGATCCGGAGGCTCAATTGGTGGCAGCTCTTCATGTTATTCTGGATTGGACCCTTCCTTACCTGGCATACAAGAACCGGGGTGAGTTACCAGAGGATGAGACTCTGGCCCGACAGATAATCCGGCGATCCAAGTCCATGACTATTATCAACAGCGAGTTGCATCATTGCAGTGTGTCAGGAGCATTTCAATGCTGTGTGTCTCCTGAAGAAGGCCTTGAAATTTTGCGTGAGATCCATGAAGGAGATTGTGGTCACCATGCCGGTTCAAAATCTTTGGTGGCTAAAGCGTTTCACCATGGCTTCTATTGGTTAACTGCTCATGCTGATGCGGAGGATCTGGTTAGACGATGTGATGGTTGCCAAAAGTTCTCAAGACGTGCTCATGTATCGGCTCAAGAATTGAGAATGATTCCAATTACTTGGCCGTTTGCGACTTGGGGGCTGGATATGGTTGGGCCTTTCAAAAGATCCAAAGATAAGAAGACCCACCTCCCGGTGGTGGTTGACAAGTTTACAAAGTGGGTGGAGGCAGAACCTGTTAGCAAGTGTGATGCGGCCACGGCGGTTCAGTTCATTAAAAAGTGATTTTCCAGTTTGGTTTTCCACACAACATATCACAGATAATGGTACCAATTTATCCAAAGGTGCCATGAAGGAGTTCTGCGAACGGGAGAACATCCGGCTTGACATTTCATCAGTGGCACACCCACAGTCCAATGATCAAGCAGAAAGAGCTAATCAAGAGATCTTGAGAGGCATCAAGCCCCGGCTCATGGTTCCTTTGCAGAGAGCGCCGGGTTGTTGGGTAGAAGAATTACCATGTGTGTTATGGAGCATCAATACAACACCCAACAGGTCAACATGATACACACCGTTCTTCATGGTTTATGGAGCGGAGGCGGTTCTCCCCAGTGATATCCGTCATGATTCACCTCGTGTGACGGCTTATATTGAAGCGGACAACGAGATAGCACGGCAAGATGCTTTGGACCAGTTGGATGAAGAGCGGGACATAGCAGCCGCCCGATCGGCGATTTATCAACAGGATCTTCATCGTTATCACAGTCGCCGAGTCAGAACCAGAACTTTCCAGGAAGGAGATTTGGTGCTTCGGCTCATCCAAGATCAGACTGATATGCATAAGTTATCCCCACCTTGGGAGGGGCCTTTCGTGGTCAGCAAGAATCTGCACAACGGGTCATACTATCTGATTGATATTCGAGAGCATAAGGACTCACGTACATCAGAGGAGGAGACCAATAGGCCGTGGAACATAGCTCATCTTCGGCCTTATTATACCTGAGCCATTGGTTCTACTTATGTACATATTACAACGATGTATATATCATGATTAAATATAATAAACCGGAACCTCAGCTAAAGCGGGGTATCTGTTCTTTTACATCATGTGTGGTTTCATGGAGTTGTTCTAAAGCGGCCTCCGGTTTACCCCTTGAGTTCGCTTTTTAAAAGCATCATGTTATATCACTTGGAGGTTTGGTCGTGTCCGAACCAATACCATACCTCTTGATAGGCGAGAGCCACCAGATCACTTGGGGACTTGGTCACGTCTGAACCAGTCATGCCTCTTGATCGGCCTAAGGCCACAGAATCACTTGGGGGCTTGGTCGAACCCAAACCATTGCCATGCCACTTGGTCGGCATAAATGCCACGGTTTCCTTTGGGGACCTGGCTGACTAGAACCATAGTTACACCTAACGGGAGCTTGGTCGTGTTCGGCCATGGTAACGCCATTTGATCAGCTCAAATAAATCTTTTTTGCAAACGGTTTTGTCATTGCCTTTGCTTTGCACTTTTCTTTGCAAAATACTTTTTTCTTTTTTATTGCGTTTTTTTTAAACCGACAAAGTTTTCAACCAATCAATTGACGGAACACAGTTCACGTCAATCCGGAGACTATTTGCCCGGTTTGATCCTTGTTGTTAACA
The DNA here is from genome assembly GCF_002162155.2 of Triticum dicoccoides. Lineage (NCBI taxonomy): Eukaryota > Viridiplantae > Streptophyta > Magnoliopsida > Poales > Poaceae > Triticum > Triticum dicoccoides. Next base: position 148,662,190 of record NC_041390.1, read on the forward strand.
TCCTCTTATGGAGTAACACGGTGTTTATTATAACCCGGCACGGTTTACATGGTAAACCAGCGTCATATATATACAGGAGCTGTTATCTCCTCCAACAGTGTGGGTTTGCAAAACTCCGCTTCAAGATTGGCCAAGCCAACTTCACGCTCAACGATGGCAGGTATTATGTATCTCAAAATTTTGGTCATATACTTAAATTTTTTTGGATGTTTTGACTTCATATATGCAGACATCATATTCCGCCTGACGGTACAACCGTGGTGGCACTTGAAGAGTTTCTTATTGTAGAAAGTGCTTTGGAAAGTTCATCACCACAGGAAGAACAAATTATGCACAAAGGCATATCAACATCAAAAGTATCAGCTAGCCTATTACAAGGCAACACGGTGCCCATAATAATATCATTGTTTTTCGCAAAGGAGAGGCAGTTTTAAAACCGGCTTCCGGCTCAAGCTTGGTCACCAGCCTGGCCTGATGGATGTGGGTCATCCTGCGCCGCTTCAGCCTCCGTTTCTCTACCGAGTGGCTGGAAATCAACAGTTGTCCAGTCGATTCCCATTAATGCTTAAAAAACAGCTTCATCATGGATCAGCAATGACGGGTCAATATCGGGAGCGTAAGTATGCTTACGGATTGGAGGGATCAGATTTTCCGATTCATGGATTGGTGCAGCTATTCGCTTGTTCTGATTGTCATATTGGGCTTGATAATGAGACAAGTCTGCTTCTTCAGCCAATTGACAAGCTAGCGGACGTACCTCCCGATTTATTGCTCGCAGATCCGCTTCACCAAACTCTGACCCGTCTTCCTTCAAGCTGGGATAGCCCTGAGCCGCTTCAATAGGATCAAAATCCGGCACCCAGGCTTTTGCCCGGATCAAGGCATTGATCGCACCGGTTCGAGCAGAAGATTTCTTCAGCTCTTCAACCCGGGCAGGAAGCATCGACAGTTTCATTAGAGTGTCTTGAATCAAAGTGGGCGCCGGTTTGTTATGGGATGCGGTACAGATGATCCGCTGGGCACCAGTATACAATTGTTCAACCAATGTATAGGCAGCTTTCAGTTTCTTCCACACATCTGACCCCAAGTGACCAATGCGTGTCCCTGAAATACCATAAAGGGTTAATAAACCGGCAATTCTGTAAGAAGGCAGAGCCAATTCAGAAGTCAAACTGACTTACCAAAGATAGCAGTAGTCATGGCATGCACGTGCCGCTTTATGCTGGTCAGTTCAGCCGCCACTGGTTTTAGTGCAGCCTCGGCATGCTCTGTTCGTTTGATTAAAGCGGACTTTTCAATGCCCCAATCCGCCCGCTTCTTCTTGAAGCTCTCCTTAAGCTGTTCCATGGCACTTAAAGCGGTGGCTAATTCCTCTTTTGCTTTGGAGGTTTCAGCTTATTGGGTTTTCAGGTTTTCTTGGAGATCGGCGACTTGGCTTTCTTTCATCTTCAGCTCCGCCTGCATGCAGACAGTTATATGCTTCAACAAAATGGTACAAGGATTGAAGTACCAACCACATAACAAGTTATGCACTTAGCACTTGGGGGCTAATGCATATTCGATCTTCATCTTTCAATTGCTTACAAAGTCCCAAGATCAATACAAGTATTCAACTTGGCACTTGGGGGCTAATGGCTATTTGCTCGTATATATATTCTGATGTGGCAATCTCAATTACTTAAAGTACCGGTTTAACTACGCTAAGTTGAACCGGCCCTTGGGGGCTACATCGGCGAATTTCAAAATATTAAGATTTATATTAGTAAGTCCCAGTTTGAAAGAAGATTACAAACCGGCCCTTGGGGGCTAGGAGAGTCAGCAAGTATTGAAGCATACAAGCAGGAAAGAGCATATGGAAGTTACCTCATATTTATCCTTCATCATATTAACCAGACTGGCTTCATAGTCACGGCTGGTATACAACCGGTTCAGGTAGCCGGAATGGATATCTTGGGCGTTCAGAGCAGCGTAAGTTGCCAGATCAGCATTCCACTTGCCTTTACCAAAGGCAGCAAATTCTTCCTTGGCAGAATGTTTGGACAAAGCAACAGGATTGCTTGGCTCGGTATGGCCAATGCCAGTGATGAAAACCTCATCCTCCTGAGTATCGCCGGTTTGCACTGGGGCTGTTGGCTTGACAGTAGGTTTTGCTGGACCGGTGGATCTCTCAATCCGGATGGAGCCTGTGGGCTGATTGACAGGACCTGAGGCATCAGTAGGTCTCTCTTCAGCAATAAGATCGTCGTCTTGCTGCGGTGGATCATTGGGTATATCCTCAGGAATAGCCGTTTCAAGATCGGGTGTTTTGCCTGGCTCAAGAACGGCATCTTCTTCGGCCGCTTTGTCCAGGCGGGCCTTCTTGCTTGGCCTAGGTTTGGCCCTGAAAATAATAACAAAATCAAATACAGCATATGTTCTAAGGCGATGTGCTGCAAAAATCATAACAAGTATAGCTTACCCAAGCACCGTTTTGAGCGGTGGCAGCTGAGTAGCCGATGACTCGCCAGAAGATGAGTGGGAAGTAACCTGGTAATCGGAGTCAGATGGATTAAGAGGTTGACGAAAGTAGCCCGCTTTAGGACAATCACTGACAAGCAAATTAGAGACCTCTGAACGGCGTTTTCGAACCGGACTATTCGGTAAACCGGCGGAGGTAACTACCTGGCCGCTGTGCCGGGTTGTGCGACGAGCTTCGTGCTGTTGGGTCTTCATAAGAAATTTGGGATCCAAATAAGCAAGAGGATGAGAAAATTTAACTTTCCGGTTTGCCTGACGGATTTTTAGCAAAGGCAAAGGTTTTGAATCGAAAGAGAGAATAATTACCTCTGCAGCATCAGCGTGGCTGGCTTCGACATCATCCTGACAAATATCATCATCAATAAGACGCATGAAAAATAAGCCAAATATGTCAATAAACAGATTCAGCAAAAGGAAAAATCAAGGTCTTACAGCTGGCGGTTTGTTGGTGGCACAGAAGGGAAGCAGGCCGTTTTTAGCACAGATATGTTCCGATTCATTCAGCATCTTATTCACAGCCTCTGTGATTTCTTCATCGATGAGCTGGATTTTGGAATGTTGCAGTGGGTCATCAACACTGCCGGTATACTCGCACATCAAACCAGAGCGCTGACTAAGGGGCAGTATGCTCCATGATATCCAACAGCGAGCGAGATCAACCCCTATTAAACCGTTGGCCATAAAGGCTCTGAGCTTTGACAGTTGAGGAGCATATTTGCTTCTCTCCTGGGCAGTCAATCTTTGCGAAAAAGGGTGTGTATTGCTGAGCCGCTCTGGACGAAAGCCAGGCAAGGGATTCTCACCAGCAGGGGAGGTGTCTTTGCAATAGAACCATGTCTGATTCCACTCTTTGGGGTGGCTGTGTAGTTTGGCGTGAGGGTATGTGACCTCTTTCCTTTTCTGGATCGCCATGCCACCCAACTCCATATTGGAGCCGTCAGTAAACTCATTATGGCGGTTTAGATGGAAAAGGTCTCTGAACAATTCCACTGTGGGCTCCTCTTGAAAGAACACCCCACAGAGCACTTCAAAGTGACACATATTTGTAATAGAATTGGGGCCAGTGTCTTGTGGATGGAGTTGGAAATCGGCCAAAACATCCCGGTAAAATTTAGAACCGGGCGGCTTAAAGCCCCGAGCTAAGTGGTCTACGAAAACAACAACCTCTCCTTCTTGAGGAGTGGGAGGGCATTCTTTGCCAGGAGCCCTCCAATGGATGGTATCTTTGCTGCCTAAAGCGCCGATCAGGACTAGATCGTCCAGCTGAGCCTCTGTGACGCGAGAAGGAACCCAATTGCACTCATATACTTGCTTGGCCATGATGGAATCTACAAGGTAGAAGATCCCGGTTCAAAAATGCATTTGATCAAGGTACATTGGTATGTGCAATGTTAAACCGGAGACTGAACTATCTGAACCGGAGTTTTATGAAGCAACAACGTCTGGCGGTTCGACAAGGGGACTAATGGTATATACCGGTTTGGCAATTTTTTTCTACAAGGTTAAACCGCCTGGTTTAAACATTGAAGCAAATGAGTAAGTTTATAGAAACAAATTTCGTAAGATTTCTCTACAGCGATGGATCTAAAGCAAGTTCAGAAAAAAGATAAATATTCAGAGGTCCAAAAGGAGTAGTACCGAATCAATGAGCAAGACGTACATACAGATCTATGGTTTTGAGATGTGTAAGTGAAGGCGAAGGGTAAAACAGCTACCATGGCACAGAATAGAGATTTGCGGAGCCGTCTAAAGATCTATCGTATGAGCCAGGGGCAGACGATGAACACTGAAGAACTATGAAACCCTAGGTCAGATCTGCGGGGGAAGGGATAGAAGATTTACCAGAGCTGAGGAAGACACGGAAGGTTGCCGCGATGCTCTGGTGCGCTCAGGTTGACGCAGCGGCCAAGGTTGAGGCAGAGGTCGACGACAGTAGTGGAGCTCCGAGGCTGGCGACGCGAGGAAGACGAAGAAGGCATGAAGGGGAGAAAGAAATGACCCTTCGGTCCTATTTATAAGGCGAAAGAACATGTGTCAGGCGCGACAATCAAGGGGCCATGAAACGGAGCTGTCGCCTCGATTTCCGCAGATCTATTAAACAAAGAAGCATAATGGATAGCTTCATTATGACAGGTGACGTCACTCCAGTTTACAGCAATCAGAGAAGATGACATCATGGCGGTTTACCAATTTATGAGAAGATGTTGAAGATGAAGCTTTTGTTAAAGGATTGACATGAACCCGTTCAAATCAATCTGGGGCCTAATGTTGGGGATATTACTACTGGGCATAAACCTGCCTATCTGGGCCGGGTTAACTTCGCCAGTAGTTAAGTATGTTAAAGCCCAAGAAGGCAGATGAGGGCTTAAGGCTCATGGTCAGTTCAAGGCCTATAGCCGTAAACCGGCGTTAGTAGTTAACTTGCATTGTAAGTTAGGAATAAGTAGAGACCAAACCGGACACATCTATGAGCCGATATTTGGACTCTGTAAACCGACGGGAGTCACCCGTGTATATAAGGGGACGACCCGGCGGCGGTTCAAGGACAATAGACAACAACTCGAGACATAGGCGAAGCTTGTTTGCTCCCTAGTCATCGAAACCCCATCAATCCCATCACAACTAGACGTAGGCTTTTACCTTCATCGAAGGGGCCGAACTAGTATAAACTCTCTTGCGTCCCTGTGTCCGCTTTAACCCCTTCAAGCTAACCCGTCGCAATGGCTCCACGACTAAGTCCTTTCTCTAGGACATCTGCCGTGACAAAGCCACGACAATCCTCCTGCCATAAATCTTGCTGGAGGGGATTGTTGCCGTCTTCGGCACTCCCAGGAGTGCTATTATCTCCTGTGCCGGTATCACCGCTTTTTCCTTGGCGGGACATAGAGTGGCGCCGCTGACGCTGGCGCTTGGGTTGCTTCTTGGAGGGGTCATCCTCCGTTGTCTCGCCGCCATTGCCTTCTTTGGGTGTGTCCACCATGTATATATCGTATGATGAGGTGGTTGTCCAGTGCCCTGTGGGCAATGGTTCCTCTTCGTATCCCGCATTGTCGTCCATACCGTCGATGTCTTCGGAGTCGAAGTCGAGCATGTCGGTTAATTCGTCGACAGTGGCTACTAAGTGGGTGGTGGGTGGGCGGTGAATTTCTTCGTCATCCGCATCCCAATCCTGTCGGACGTAGTTCGGCTAGGACTCTCCTAACAAGGAGAGAGACCTTAATGAGTTCAGTATGTCGCCAAAGGGCGAGTGCTGAAAAATTTCCGTGGAGGTAAACTCCATGATCGGCGCCCAATCGGATTCGATAGGAACGGGCGCAGGCGGTTCGGAGTCCGTGGCCGGAGAAGGATCCGGCAGTTTGGCAAAACGGCTCTCGTGAAGGGTAAGGTCGATATTCGGCTCGATCGCCGCTGAGGATACGGCCTCCGTGACGGGGTCTATCCACCCGTCCATGGATGGCGCAACTGGCTCCGGATTGAGGCTCGGAGCGGCTGCCAGTGCTATCTCCTGAATACGGTCCGATGGTAGAGCTAAATCGTACTCATCGTGACCGCGTGGCGCACAAGGCAGGGGCTCGAATCCGTCGAAGATCAAGTCTCCGCGGATATCGGCCGTGTAATTTAAGCTTCCAAACCTGACCTGGTGGCCAGGGGCGTAACTTTGGATCTGCTCCAGATGGCCAAGCGAGTTGGCCCAAAGTGCGAAGCCGCCGAACACAAAGATCTGTCCGGGGAAGTTGGATGCACACCCACTTAGTTTCCAGTTTGAGCTTTCATACACTTATAGCTCTAGTGCATCTGTTGCATGGCAATCCCTACTCCTCGCATTGACATCAATTGATGGGCATCTCCATAGCCTGTTGATTAGCCATGTCGATGTGAGACTTTCTCCTTTTTATCTTCTCCACACAACCTCCACCATCATATTCTATTCCACCTATAGTGCTATATCCATGGCTCACGCTCATGTATTGCGTGAAAGTTGAAAAGGTTTGAGAATGTCAAAAGTATGAAACAATTGCTTGGCTTGTCATCGGGGTTGTGCATGATTTGAATATTTTGTGTGGTGAAGATGGAGCATAGCCAGACCATATGATTTTGTAGGGATAACTTTCTTTGGCCATGTTATTTTGAAAAGACATGATTGCTTTATTAGTATGCTCGAAGTATTATTGTCTTAATGTCAAATGATAGACTATTGCTTTGAATCACTCGTGTCTTAATATTCATGACATGATTAGATTACATGATCAAGATTATGCTAGGTAGCATTCCACATCAAAAATTATCTTTTTTATCATTTACCTACTCAAGGACGAGCAGGAATTAAGCTTGGGGATGCTGATACGTCTCCGTCTTATCTATAATTTTTAATTGTTCCAAGCCAATATTATAGGGATAATTAGTTTCATGCCCCTAGTTGTGTCCCACTCGTCTGTTTTACCCCTAGTTTCAGAAACTCACTTGTTCTGTCCAAGCCACTTTGGGATTCTTTCATTTTTGCCCTTCCGTCACGGTTCCGCTTGGTCTGCGCCGTTTGACCATATACGGCGCTCCGTTTTGGACACCAGATGCCCCTGGCTAGGACAAAAACCACTCAGGCCCATCTCACTCTCATCCCCACTCTCCCATTCCCCAGTCTCTCACAAACCCTAGGCGGCGGCGACGGCGACCGAATCAGCGCCCACCAGATCCACTTCTGCTGGCGATGGGGGACGGCAGCGCTGCCACAGGATGCGCCTGCGAGCGAAGAACACAGTCATCTCAGAGAACATCACAGTAAGTTCCCCCATCTCTTCCAGATCTATTGTCTCTTGCCTCTGTCCCCTAGATCTATTGTTTCTTGGTGGATTTAGGTTAGGATATACATGTTTGCATCTTATTTAGGCTAGTCTCTTGATGTATTTTAATATTGTGACATGTTTGCATAGGATGGATCCGACTAGATCATTCAATCTCAGTGTTAGAATGGAGACATGCATTTTATATGGTGCTGGTACAAAAGGAAAAGAACAAGGCTTCACATTTCCATTACTTGTGGACAATAGTAGCACATTTGATCAGTTAAGGGCAACCATTTGTGCCAAATATCCATGGGGATTATATGATGCTATGGAGATAAGGTATTGGGATGCATCCAAAGTTGCTTGGGTTCCTATTCAGTCTGATAGTGAGTTAGGTGTCATGTTTGCTACTAATGCACAAACCATGTCATGCAGTCTGGAAATCAATGTTATTCAGAGGCCTAGATCACAGAAAAATTCCAATCCCACTGGTTCAAGGCCCTCTGGTTCTAAAGCATCTGGAAAACTGACTAAAACAAGGGCAACAAGCAGCAGCTGCAAGCCACCTACAACTCCTAGTGCAAATGTTTAGTCAGAGCATTCTTGCAGTAAAACCCAAGCTAAACCTAGCATAGCTATTGATCCTGCTGTGGAGGAAGCAGAGCCTGATGCAGAACCATTGTATGATGAAGAGGATGAGAAACTTTACCCAGGATATACTGAGCACAACATTGAGGAAGATAAAGCAAATGAGTCCTACATTCCTGCTGAATTTTCAGATACAGATGAAGATGATAAGCTAGAGGAAAAGGACAATGCAGAATTTGGAACTGAAGATGAGGACATACCTGTAATGATGTATGGTAGAGAAAATCCATCTATTGAGGAGGGGGTAGTTTTTCCTTCTGCAGTTGAGTGTAGAAATGCAGTTGCAACTTTCTCAATTAAGAGTGAAACAGAGTCATTATTTTGAAAAGTGACCCAACAAGGTTTACTGTAAAATGTGCCTCTGAGAGATGTAAGTGGAGGCTACATGCCTCTTTAATGAGGATAAGCACATTATTTCAGGTACGTATGCATTTTCTTCTTTCTGTAGTTTCTATAGTAATTGTGAAACAATTCTATTGCATTTACCAACTGTTTGTTCTTCTTCTTTCGAGATTAAGGTCAACCCTTACCCTCACAATTGTCCAAAGTGTTAATAGATCTCAGAGATTGAGGGCTGCAAAGAGAAGATGGATAGCAGATGCTTGTATGCAGTGGCTTAGAAATAATCCAGGCATGGGCCCAAAGGAAATTCAGCAGAGGTTGACTGAGAAGTATGGAGTGGAGCTGCCATACAGTAGGTGTTATTTTGGTAAAGAGCTGGCACTAGACAAGATGTTTGGGAAGTACAGTGAGAGTTTCAGTCTTATTTATTCATTCAAAGCTGAAGTTGAGAGAACATCACCAGGCAGTGTAGTTGAAATTGACAAGCACACTGTGGAGTACACTGTGAGAGGAAAGAAAATGTATAGGGAGTGCTTCAGAAGAGTTTTTGTGTGTTTCAAGGCATGTCAAAAAGATTTCTTGGAGGGTTGCAGGCCTTATCTTCTGTGGATGCAACTGCACTGAATGGTAGGTATAGGGGTCAGCTTGTTTCTACTTGTGCCCTTGATGCTCACAACTGGTTATTCCCTGTTGCCTACGGTGTCATAGAAGCAAAGTCAACTGAGAGCTGGACTTTGTTTTTCCAACAACTGAAGAAACTCATAGGATATCCAGATGGTTTAGTCATACATACTGATGCTTGCAAAGGATTGGAGACAGCTGTTGATGATGTATTTGCTGGAGTAGAGCACAGGGAGTGCATGAGACATTTGGCTCAGAACTTCAGCAAGAAGTTCAAAGGCAAGTTCTATGATGACAATTTGTGGCCATGGTCACTTACATACAACATAAAGAAGCACAACTACCATCTAAATCAGTTGCACAACAGGCCCAAAGTTAAAGAATATTTAGAGGAGCACCACAAAAAAATATGGACTAGGGCACTCTTCAATGATACTTGCAAAGTGGACTATGTGAACAACAACCTAGCTGAAGCTTTCAACTCAAGGATCAAGAAATACAAGGGGCTTCACATAGTTGATTTGTGTGACAAGATCAGGCAGTATATTATGCAGAAATTTGATATCAGGAACAGGATTGCCATTGACCATTTTGAAGGCCACTTGATTGTTCCATCTGTAATGAAGGCCTTAATGGCAAAAACAAAAGGTTTAGAGATGATTTGATTAGGAGAAGCCCAAAAGTGGCTGAGGTTACATCTACTGACAAAGAAAAAAGAGAATGGAGGTACCCAGTTGACTTACAGAACTAGACTTGTAGTTGCAGACAGTGGCAAATAACTAGTAAGCCATGCATCCATGCTCTCTTCTTTATCACTGCTCTAAGAGATGAAGCTAGTGCAATAGATCAGTATGTGCACAACTTTTACTCTGTTGAGAAATCCAGAGCTACATATGCTGATAACCTTCCAGCTTTGGAAGGAAAACAATAGTGGGAAATTGTGAATCCAAGATTTAAACTCTGTGCTCTAGTTCAAAACAGAGCACCAGGCAGGCTGTCCGTGTCAAAACCGGCGGATCTCAGGTAGGGGGTCCCGAACTGTGCGTATAAGGTGGATGGTAACAGGAGGCAGGGGACACGATGTTTTACCCAGGTTCGGGCCCTCTTGATAGAGGTAAAACCCTACGTCCTTCTTGATTATTCTTGATAATATGAGTAGTACAAGAGTAGATCTACCACGAGATCGGAGAGGCTAAACCCTAGAATCTAGCCTATGGTATGATTGTCTGTTTTCCTACGGACTAAAGCCCTCCAGTTTATATAGACACCGGAGGAGGCTAGGGTTACACAAGGTCAGTTACAAAGGAGGAGATATCCATATCCGTATTGCCTAGCTTGCCTTCCACGCCAAGTAGAGTCCCATCCGGACACGGGACGAAGTCTTCAATCTCGTATCTTCATAGTCCAACAGTCTGGCCAAAAGATATAGTCCGGCTGTCCGGAGACCCCCTAATCCAGGACTCCTCAGTAGACCCTGAACCAGGCTTCAATGACGATGAGTCCGGCACGCAGTGTTGTCTTCGGCATTGCAAGGCGGGTTCCTCGTCCGAATACACCATAGAAGAGTTTGAATACAAGGATAGTGTCCTACCCTGCAAAATAATTTTTACATACCACCATAGAGAGAATAATATTTCCACAAATCTAATATGCTGACACGTTTTGGCAGCATGACATCATGCCATGGCCCGGTAATTATTCGAACCGTTTTTCTTTAACCAGCCCCGCACATAACGCGAGGCGGTTTCTTGACACGTCTTGTCAAAACAAAGACCGTGTCTCCCTTATTACAGGATTCTCATCAATACGGGCGTGGGTAACCCAACCGCGCCACCAATTATGGCGCTTGGGGGATAAGCGAGTTTTACCAGGCTGGTGGGGGGCGCATAGTTTCGTCCGCCCTTATAAAGGGATAAGGTTTCACCTTTTTCTACCCACGCCTTCTTCCTCCTTGCTCATCCATTCTTGCGCACTCAAGCTCCAACACCCAAGTCTACATTCTTCTCCTCAACTCTCTCCAAACATGTCCGGAGCGGGAGGCAAGTGGATGGCCTCCTCCGTCACGGAGGGACACATCAAAAAGCTACGTGGATCCGGATACTTAGCCGCGGATATCGCGCACCGGCTGCCAGCCGCGGGGCAGGTCGTCCCTACCCCGGAACCTCATGAAAGGGTGGTTTTCCTCCCCCACTTCATCCGCGGACTGGGGTTTCCCCTCCATCCATTCATCCGTGCCCTTATGTTCTATTATGGGCTGGACTTTCATGATCTGGCCCCGAATTTCATCCCCAACATCTCGGCGTTCATCATCGTGTGCGAGGCCTTCCTCCGCATCCGGCCCCACTTCGGCTGTGGCTGAAGACCTTCAATATCAAGCCGATGGTGGTTGGCGGCCAACAAGCGGAATGCGGTGGAGCCATGGTGGGCAAAATGCCCAACATTATATGGCTCGAGGGCTCCTTCGTGGAGACCATAAAGGGGTGGTAATCGGGGTGGTTCTACATCACTGAGCCGTGCGACACCAACTGGGTGGCGGCCCCCGAGTTTCGATCCGGAATCCCCACGCGGCTCACTTCCTGGAAGGAGAAGGGCCTGTCCTGGGGTTCATCGGTGGAGCTGGACGGACTCCAGAAGTGTATCCGGAACATGATAAGCAAGAAACTTAAGCTTGTCAACATAGTCCAGGTCATGCTCTTCCGCTGGATCCTCCCGTGTCAACAACGGGATTTCAACTTATGGGAGTTCGACCCAGCCCAGCACCAGACTCTACACGAGCTCTTCGACATGACGCATAAGGACGTCTGGAGGGTGCTGTTCAAGGGCACCGAGGCCCCTCCTTCTCTTACTAAGGACCGCGGGCTAAGCGCGAAGCGCCCTGCGAATTCGGTAAGTTCTATACATCTGGTAAGATATTTATTTCCCATAGCTTAACCATGTGCGGGGTCTGAGCTCCCATGCCTTTGACATGACTGGGTGGAGACATCGGAGCAAATTAACTGTCTGACCCCTCTGCCCAAAGACCCTGCAGATGCTCTCTTGATGGAGATGCGGACTCCGACTCCTTATGAGGTGCCGGAGAAGACCAAGAAGAAGGCCAAGGGAACCCAAAAGAGTTCCCGGCGCCAGGTGGTATCGGACTCATCGTCCGATAACACCGAGACACACTCCTCCGTGAAAACAAGGAGAAGGAAGATGAAGATTCTCCCCCTCCAGCCGGGGGAGACAAGAAAAGGAAGGCCGCCCCAACCGGGGAGGCCGAAGGGTCCAAGAAGGGAAGGACTCTCCTTCCAGACTGCTCCACCACCGCCGCCGACGGCGAAGACGAGTGGCTGCTCCTGGCCAAGCCCCTGGCGAAGTCGTAAGTATTCGGATACCAGAGTAACTCATAGCATACCTTTGTCGCACTGCTTCTCCTAACGTCAAATATGATTATGCAGTCCGCCCCAAGCCCGTATCGACGTATCATCGTCGGACGGTTCCTTGGACTCGTCGGACATGAATAGTGATACACTTCCAACCGCCTCCTCCCCTTGCCCTACGGACAATGCCGAGGTATTGTCTCAAGGGGCACCGAGCCGGGGGAGACAGTCCCAGAGGCGCCTCAAGGCGACCTTCCGGACTCCAGGAGCAAAGGGAGCAAGGCTCCCGGGGGCTCCAAGTTCGGCCCTCAGCCGAACACTGCGCCGGAACCTCCAGTGGTTTCGGACTCGGACAGGCGGCCCCTTCCAAAAGGGGCAAGCCATCCGTGCCGGTGACCTCTGTCCATCCAGAGACACCAGACGACCTGCTGGGAGCGCTTCGCGGCACTTCCATTGACGAAGAGCACCGCACTATTATGAGTGCGGCAATCAAGAAGGTTCAGTCCGCCAAGAGCGGACTGACTGAAGCCTGTGCCAGCCTTCTAACAGGCTTTGAGGTAAGTATTTAAAATATAGGAAAATATTACCGCATAGACAGTAGCCCCTGATACTCTGTTTGGTGTTCACAAAGAAAAGCTGAATAGAGGATCAAGTAATATCTGCAGGAGTCTAATATAAGTATGTCTGTATGCGTATGCAGGCTTCGCTGCTGACCTTTGCCGCACTGACTGCGGAGGTCGCCGCACTAAAGCAGGACCTCGAGCGGTCCGAGAAAGAGCTCGACCTTGCCAAGAGGCAGCTCGAGGAGAACAAAGGTAAGTAATACCTTGTCTCTATAAAAAATAAAATGTTGTTGCTAAATGACAGGATCATCATGAATGTGCCAGGGGCCACGACCTAAGTGGCGACCCTGAAGCAAGCGCTGTCCGAGGCTGAAAACAAAGCGGCCGAGGAGTGCACCGAGTGGGAAAAACAAGAGGCACGGGTGGGCGAGGTGCAGCAAGAGCTCCAGGCTCTCGTGAAGAAGCACGAGGCTTTGGAGCTTGACTCGAAGACACGAGAGTTCGAGCTTGCCGCGGCCCTCGAGAGCACAAAGCATGCCAAGGCTGAAGCCCAAAAGGCCCTCCAGGAAATTGAGGCGATGAGGAAGATAGTGGCGGGTAAGGCATTCAATATGCAAAGCAAGCATGTGAAAGTAAATTAATTGTTACTTACCTGAGTCCGGAGCTCTCCAGGAGCATTCGCAGATTTGCCCCACAGCGTGTCGGATGCCGCAAAGTATTACCAGGCCGAGGAGGGAAGCTCGACGGAGAAGTTGTTCTGGTCTCAGTATACTGGGACCGAACACCCGATGCCTATGAGCGACCAGCTGAAGCAACTGGTCGAGCTGCACAAGGCGGCCGAACAGGCCATGAAGGGCTTTATAGTCCGGATGTGGCCTGGCGACTTCCTTCCCAACAGCTACTTTGGCCTGGTGAGGCGGCTTGTGGATGCCTGCCCATGGCTGGAAGTCATCAAGCGGTCCGTCTGTATCGAAGGTGCCCACCGGGCTTTTGCCCGTGCAAAGGTGCATTGGGCCAAGATGGACACCGAGAAGCTGGTGAAGGAGGGGCCGCCGCAGGGCAAGGAGCATCGCCACCTCGAGATGTATTATGAGGGTGTCCTGAAGGGTGCTCGTCTTGTAGCGGACGAGTGTGCGAAGGATGTAATTTTTGAATGTACTTTCTCGTGTGATCCTATATTATGAAAACTTGTTCATTTGCGCTATGCAATGCTTGTTTGAATTTAAAATATTACCTTCTGTGCGGCTGTTTATCAAATCTGAGAGATGGCCGGTCGTTGGATTCTGCCCCCATGCCACGAGTGCTGGGGTGTTCGGGATAAATCTGAGCACTCTTTTTCCCATTGTTGGGTCCTTCGAGGGAGGTGCTCAGCACAACGAACAAGGCAATCAGACTATAATGCTTTATCACTCTCACTTAGCCATAGAAGTCTACAATTTTAAATTTTGGCGAAGCCCCTAGTATTCGGAAGGCCGAATTCGGGCGCTATACATGCCTTAAGCCGGACAAAACCGACTCCTCGCTCTAAGCGACATAAGTCTTTAGGGACTCGAGACCTGTCGAATAGCGACCAGCTCTCGCCTTATCATGACAGTCAGTTTTAGCTTTCTCTACTGAGGTGCTTAGCCCAGATGAACCGGGGCACAATCGCAGTAGTTCTCCCAGTGCTACCTTAGCCGATATAGCGGAATGTAAGGTACCAAAACATGGGAGCCGGGCAAACCCAACTATTGACCCAAGACATGATTCAGAGCTGATGCATATAGTGCTATAAGTTCGGGGTGCCGCACTGTCGAAAGTGTTCGACTTCTCACGCCCTATTATGGGGTATGCTTAAGCCCCTGGCGTATTGGCCATACCAGAATGTACGGGTGCTGAATGTCATGAATGAACATATATATATATATATATATATATAAGAAGAATGGAGAATGCGATAATAGTCTAGTGCTATGCATTAGTTTATTCACAAAGGTGCGTCGAAGCAGAATGATACAAGTAGTGCGATAAGCAAAAAGTAGGACTATTTGACATGTCCCCTCCAAGGGCAAGCTGAGGAATGGTATTTAAAGCAGGTATTTCACTCGTTATCAGAAGCCACCTGGGAGTTCCGTGGTGTGACGTAGCTTTCTGCCTCCTCGGTTGTTGCATCGTGTGTCCGGCAATCATACTGCCGGACAGGGTTTCCAGAGATTAAAGTCCTGAAAGAGAGAAAAATAACAAAGCGGGAAGCCCCTAGTGTGGTTGAGCCGCATCTTGGGGATTGCCGTAGTCGTGCCCCCTCCCCACCTATGCCCATGGTATTTTCAATGCGTAATTATGTACCCGTGGCATGGATTTCATCGTTTGGCTGGGGCTGGGGCAGGGGCCGCATTTCTATGCGAGCTCGAATCGTGCCAGGCGGTCTTGTTGCCGATTACTCCGGGCGCGCTTGAAGGTGTCCGGGTCTTTAATCGCTGAACTGGTGGATTGCCTTAAGAGGCTGTTCTGCGCTTCTGCTGTGAGGGCCGCAGTGTGCTCCTCCGTGCGGAGAGAGCGCTTTGTGTTTCCATTGACTATGATGACCCC